>NW_026915806.1:0-86967 GCF_034315485.1 Pezoporus occidentalis | reverse complement strand
GGGCCCCAACACCAGCACCCCCCCCCCCCCCCAGCACCCATTGCCCCCCGCCCCCCGCTGGTTCGGGCACCCATGGGTGCTGGCAGTGACCCAGGACACGACACCAGCACCCATGGGTGGCACCCATAGCCTAATACTGGGACACCCAGCTTTATTCAAGGCACTTGGGAGCAAGGGGCCCCATCCAGATGTTGAGGTCCCCATCCAGATGTTGGGGTCCCCATCCAGATGCTGGGGTCTCCACCCAGATGCTGGGACCCCCATCCAGATGTTGAGGTCCCTGTCCAGATGTTGGGGTCTCCACCCAGATGTTGGGTTCCCCATCCAGATGTTGAGGTCTCCATCCAGATGCCGAGGTCCCCATGCAGATGTTGGGGTCTCCATCCAGATGTTGGTGTCCTCATCCAGATGCTGAGGTCCCCCTCCAGATGTTGGGATCTCCATCCATATGCTGAGGTCCCCACCCACTTGTAGGGGGTCTCCATCCAGATGTTGGGGTCCCCACCAAATGCTGGGGTCTCCATCCAGATGCTGAGGTCCCCATGCAGGTGTTGGGGTCTCCATCCAGGTTTGGGGGGGGGTCCCCATCCAGATGTTGGCTTCTCCATGCAGATGTTGGTGTCCCCACCAGATGTTGGGAACTCCATCCATATGCTGAGGTCCCCACCCAGGTTTGGGCGGTCTCCATCCAGATGTTGGGGTCCCCACCAAACGCTGGGGTCTCCATCCAGATGTTGGGGGTCTCCATCCAGATGCTGAGGTCCCCATCCAGGTGTCGGGGTCTCCATCCAGGTTTTGGGGGGGGGGGGTCCCCATCCAGATGTTGGCTTCTCCATCCAGATGTTGGGGTCCCACCCAGATGTTGAGGTCCCCACCATTGTCTCCCCCCAACCCTTCTCCTCTTCCTACCTCTCCCCCCCTTACCCCAGTTGGACCCCCCCCCACCCGCCCCAGATGCTGCTGTGGGGAGACCCCCTTGGGTACCACTATGGGGAGAACCCTTGGGTGCTGCTATGGGTGCCCCCCCCCAGGTACCGCTGTGGGGAGCACCCATGGGTACCACTATGGGGAACACCCATGGGTGCTGCTATGAGGAGCACCCATGGATACCACTATGGGGAGCCCCCCTGGGTACCACTGTGGAAGCACCCATGGGTGCTGCTATGGGTACCACTATGGGAGCACCCATGGGTGCCCCTATGGTTGCCCCCCAGATACTACTATGGGTGCACCCCTGGTTACCACTATGGGGAGCACCCATGGGTACCGCTATGGGGAGCACCCATGGATACCGTGATGGGAAGCATCCATGAGGACCATTATGGGCAGCACCCATGGGTGCCCCTATGGCTGCCTCCCGGTTACTACTATGGGTGCAACCCTGGTTCCCACTATGGGGAGCACCCATGGGTACCACTATGGGGAGCATCCATGGGTACCACTATGGGGAGCATCCATGGGTACCGCTACGGGAGCACCCATGGGTGCTGCTATGCGTACACCTCTGGGTGCCACTATGGGGAGCACCCATGGGTACTGCTATGGGGAGCATCCATGGGTACCGCTATGGGGAGCACCCATGGGTACCGCGATGGGGAGCATCCATGGGTACCACTATGGGGAGCACCCATGGGTACCGCGATAGGAAGCATCCATGAGGACCATTATGGGGAGCACCCATGGGTGCCCCTATGGTTGTCTCCCGGTTACTACTATGGGTGCAACCCTGGTTACCAATGTGGGGAGCACCCATAGGTACCGCTATGGGGGGCACCCATGGGTACCGCGATGGGAAGCATCCATGAGGACCATTCTGGGGAGCACCCATGGGTGCCCCTATGGTTGTCTCCCGGTTACTACTATGGGTGCAACCCTGGTTCCCACTATGGGGAGCACCCATGGGTACCGCTATGGGGAGCATCCATGGGTACCGCTGTGGGGAGCATCCATGGGTACCGCTACGGGAGCACCCATGGGTGCTGCTATGCGTACACCTCTGGGTGCCACTATGGGGAGCACCCATGGGTGCTGCTATGGGTGCAGGCTGCCCCCATCCAAGAAGTCCTGGATGAGGCGGGCGAGGGCGCGGGGCTGGTCCTCAGGCAGCCAATGGCTGGCGTCGGGCAGGAGGCAGAGGCGGGCGCTGGGCCGCAGGCACCGGCGTAGGGACGGCACCAGCCGTGGGTCCAGGAGCGCATCGTGGCCGCCCCACAGCAGCAGCGTGGCGATGGGGGGCGGCTCGCGAGGGATCGGGGTGCCCCTGTGGGGAGACGGGGGAGGAGCTTCCATGGGGCACCCAACCGGGAGCGTCTCCAATGGGAGCATCTCCAATGGGAGCATCTCCAATGGGAGCGTCTCCAGTGGGGCACCCAACCGAGAGCGTCTCCAATGGGAGCATCTCCAATGGGAGCGTCTCCAATGGGGCACCCAACTGGGAGCGTCTCCAATGGGAGCATCTCCAATGCGGCACCCAACTGGGAGCGTCTCCAATGGGAGCGTCTCCAATGGGGCACCCAACTGGGAGCGTCTCCAATGGGAGCGTCTCCAATGGGGCACCCAACTGGGAGCGTCTCCAATGGGAGCATCTCCAATGGGGCACCCAACTGGGAGCGTCTCCAATGGGGCACCCAACCGGGAGCGTCTCCAATGGGGCACCCATCTGGGAGCGTCTCCAATAGGAGCATCTCCAATGGGGCACCCAACCGGGAGTGTCTCCAATGAGAGTGTCTCCAATGGGGCACCCAACTGGGAGCGTCTCCAATGGGGCACCCAACTGGGGGTATTACCAATGGAAGCATATCCAATGGGCCACCCAACTGGGAGCATCTCCAATGGGAGTGTCTCCAATGAGAGTGTCTCCAATGGGGCACCCAACTGGGAGCATCTCCAATAGGAGCATCTCCAATGGGGCAACCAACTGGGAGTGTCTCCAATGAGAGTGTCTCCAATGGGGCACCCAACTGGGAGTGTCTCCAATAGGAGCATCTGCAATGGGAGCATCTCCAATGGGGCACCCAACTGGGAGAGTCTCCAATAGGAGCATCTCCAATGGGAGCGTCGGCAATGGGAGCATCTCCAATGGGAGCATCCGCAATGGGGCACCCAACTGGGAACGTCTCCAATGGGAGCATCTCCAATGGGAGAATCACCAATGGGGCACGCAACTGGGAGCGTCTCCTAAGGGAGTGTCTCCAATGGGAGCATCTCCAATGGGGCACCCAACTGGGAGCATCTCCAATGGGACCACCCCAAAGTGGAGAACCCCAAGTGGAGCCCCATAATTGGGCACCGAAGTGAGATCTACCCAAAGAGGAACACCCCAATGGAATCCCATCAACCCGTAACACCCAACCCAAGAGCACCCAACTGGAATCATCCCAAAGAGGAGCACCCCAATGGGATCCCACCAACCCACAACACCCAACCCAAGAGCACCCAACTGGAATCATCCCAGAGAGGAACACCCCAATGGGATCCCACCAACCCACAACACCCAACCCAAGAGCACCCAACTGGAATCATCCCAGAGAGGAGCACCCCAATGGGATCCCATCAACCCATAACACCCAACCCAAGAGCACCCAACTGGAACCCTCCCAAAGAGGAGCACCCCAATGGGATCCCACCAACCCACAACACCCAACCCAAGAGCACCCAACTGGAACCATCCCAAAGAGGAGCACCCCAATGGGATCCCACCAACCCATAACACCCAACCCAAGAGCACCCAAATGGAACCATCCCAAAGAGGAGCACCCCAATGGGATCCCATCAACCCGTAACACCCAACCCAAGAGCACCCAACTGGAACCCTCCCAAAGAGGAGCACCCTAATGGGATCCCATCAACCCATAACACCCAACCCAAGAGCACCCAAGTGAAACCCTCCCAAAGAGGAACACCCCAATGGGATCCCATCAACCCATAACACCCAACGCAAGAGCACCCAACTGGAACCCTCCCAAAGAGGAGCACCCCAATGGGATCCCACCAACCCACAACACCCAACCCAAGAGCACCCAACTGGAACCCTCCCAAAGAGGAGCACCCCAATGGGATCCCACCAACCCACAACACCCAACCCAAGAGCACCCAACTGGAACCATCCCATGGAAGACGCATTGAGTTGGATCTCTCAATGGGACCCCCCCACCAGCAGCACCCAAACAGGAGCACCCAACCCACAACACCCAACACAAGAGCACCCAACTGGAATCATCCCAAAGAGGAGCACCCCAATGGGATCAGACCAACCCATAACACCCAACCCAAGAGCACCCAAGTGGAACCCTCCCAAAGCAGAACACCACAAAGGGATCCCATCAACCCATAACACCCAACCCAAGAGCACCCACATGGAACCATCCCAAAGAGGAACACCCCAATGGGATCCCACCAACCCACAACACCCAACCCAAGAGCACCCAAATGGAACCATCCCAAAGAGGAGCACCCCAATGGGATCCCATCAACCTGTAACACCCAACCCAAGAGCACCCAACTGGAACACTCCCAAAGAGGAGCACCCTAATGGGATCCCATCAACCCATAACACCCAACGCAAGAGCACCCAACTGGAACCCTCCCAAAGAGGAGCACCCCAATGGGATCCCACCAACCCACAACACCCAACCCAAGAGCACCCAACTGGAACACTCCCAAAGAGGAGCACCCCAATGGGATCCCATCAACCCATAACACCCAACCCAAGAGCACCCAACTGGAACCATCCCATGGAAGACGCATTGAGTTGGATCCCTCAATGGGACAACCCCCCTACCCCCACCCCCACCCAACCAGCAGCACCCAATGGGTGCCCCCAACCTGAAGAGGTTGCGGTAGTGGTGCAGGGGGGGGCTGAGCGCCCCGGGCTGGGCCAGGCTGTAGATGTAGGCATCCAACTCCTGCTCCGTCAAGCTCCGACCGGGGCTCTGGATCCCGGTCCATGCTCCGGTCAGGATGAGCTTCACCAACTACAGAGCCCCCAATGGGGGGACACAGGAGGTGGGGATGAAACCACGGCCCCACAATGGCCTCCAGGGCCTCGTGTGGGGCTTGGGGGGGGGATGTGGGGATGAGGCCCACCTCGAAGTCCGCCAGGGAGAGCAGCAGCTCCGGCAGCCAGGGCAACTGGAACAGGAAGACGTAGCTGGAGCGCAGGAGCTGCGTGGGGTGGCCTAGGGTGAAGCCTGCACCCAAAGAGGGATGGGGAGGGTGGGGGGTCAGGGTGGGGATGCCCTGAGAGGTGGCACCCAATGGCACCCGATGGCACGGTCATGAATGATAACACCCAATGGTGTGGCCGTGAGATAGCACCCAACACGATGGCCGTGAGAGATGGCACCCAATGGTGTGGTCATGATTGATGATACCCAATGGTGTGGCTGTGAGATAGCACCCAACAGGATGGCCATGAGAGAGGGCACCCAATGGCATGGCCATGAGATAGAACCCAATGGTGTGGTCATAAGAGATGGCACCCAACAGCCTGGTCATGAGATAGCACCCAATGCTATCGACCATGGGATGGCACCCAATGCCATCGACCATGGGATGGCACCCAATGCCACTGACCATGGACGTCACCCAATGCCATCGACCATGGGATGGCACCCAATGCTATTGACCATGGGATGGCACCCAATGCCGTTGACCATGGGATGGCACCCAATGCCATCAACCACGGGATGGTACCCAATTCCATCAACCATGGGACAGCACCCAATGCCACCGACCATGGGATGGCACCCAATGACACTGACCATGGATGTCACCCAATGCCGTGGACCATGGGATGGCACCCAATGCCATCAACCATGGGATGGCACCCAATTCCATCGACCACGGGACGGCACCCAATGCCATCGACCATGGGATGGCACCCAATGACATCGATCACGGGACGGCACCCAATGCCATCGACCATGGGATGGCACCCAATGACATCGATCACGGGATGGCACCCAATGACATTGACCATGGGATAGCACCCAATTCCATCGACTATGGGATGGCACCCAATGACATCGACCATGGGATGGCACCCAATGCTATCGACCATGGGATGGCACCCAATGCTACCAACCATGGACGTCACCCAATGACATTGACCATGGGATGGCACCCAAGGGCATTGACCATGGATGTCACCCAATGCTATCGACCATGGGATGGCACCCAATGACACTGACCATGGACGTCACCCAATGCCACCGACCATGGGATGGCACCCAATGACATCGATCATGGGATAGCACCCAATGCCATCGACCATGGGATGGCACCCAATGCCATTGACCATGGGATGGCACCCAATGCCATCGACCATAAGACACCACCCAACCCCATTGCTACGCGATGGCGCCCGCCACCCCCATGGAGGCCCCTTACCGGCCATGACGGCGCGGTGCGGCGCGTCCATCACCACCAGCTTCTCCACCAGCTCCGGGTGGCCGGCAGCCAATTCCCAGGCCAGGACCCCCCCCCAGTCGTGTCCCACCAGGATGCACTTGGGGGGCGCGGGGGGGGCGCCGGGGGCTCCGTTGGGCCCATTGGGGGTGCCCAGCGCCTCGATGACCTGGCGCACGTCGTCCAGCAGCGCCTCCAGGCGGTAGCTGTCCCTGTCCGGTGGCTTGGAGGAGGCGCCGTAACCGCGGAGGTCCAAGGCCACCACCCGGTAGCGGGAACCGAACTCTTGCAGGAGGTGGCGCCAGCAGAACCTGGTGGGAGGAGGGAGGCGGTGACCACGGTGACCGTGGGGGTGACCATGGGATTGACCATGGTGACCGTGGTGATGATGATGGCGATCATGATGCCATGATGACCAGAGTGATCATGATGATGGTGACCATGATGCCATGATGACCAGAGTGATCATGATGATGATGATGGTGACCATAGTGACCATAATGATGATGATGGCGATCATGATGCCATGATGACCAGAGTGATGATGATGATGGCGATCACGATGCCATGATGACCAGAGTGATCATGATGATGATGATGGTGACCATGGTGACCATGGTGATGATGATGGTGACCATGATGCCATGATGACCATAGTGATCATGATGATGATGATGGTGACCATAATGATGATGATGGCGATCATGATGACCAATGGTGATCATGATGATGGTGACCATGATGCCATGACCAGAGTGATCATGATGATGATGATGGTGACCATGGTGACTATGGTGATGATGATGGCGATCATGATGCCATGGTGACCAGAGTGATCATGATGATGGTGACCATGATGCCATGATGACCAGAGTGATCATGATGATGATGATGGTGACCATGGTGACCATAATGATGACGATGGCGATCATGATGCCATGATGACCAGAGTGATCATGATGATGATGGCAATCATGATGACCATGGTGACCGTAATGACCATGATGATGATGATGGCGATCATGATGACCATGGTGATCATGATGATGGTGACCATGGTGACCATGATGCCATGACCAGAGTGATCATGATGCCATGATGACCAGAGTGATCATGATGATGATGATGGTGACCATAGTGACCATAATGATGATGATGGCGATCATGATGACCAATGGTGATCATGATGCCATGACCAGAGTGATGATGATGATGATGATGGTGACCATGGTGACCATAATGATGATGATGGCGATCATGATGCCATGGTGACCAGAGTGATCATCATGATGATGATGGTGACCATGGTGACCATAATGATGATGATGGCGATCATGATGCCATGGTGACCAGAGTGATGATGATGATGGTGACCATGATGCCATGATGACCATAGTGATCATGATGATGATGATGGCAATCATGATGACCATGGTGATCATGATAATGATGACCATGGTGACCATAATGACCATGATGATGATGATGGCGATCATGATGACCATGGTGACCATGATGCCATGACCAGAGTGATCATGATGATGATGATGGTGATCATGAAGCCATGATGACCAGAGTGATGATGATGATGGCGATCACGATGCCATGATGACCAGAGTGATCATGATGATGATGATGGTGACCATGGTGACCATGGTGATGATGATGGTGACCATGATGCCATGATGACCATAGTGATCATGATGATGATGATGGTGACCATAATGATGATGATGGCGATCATGATGACCAATGGTGATCATGATGATGGTGACCATGATGCCATGACCAGAGTGATCATGATGATGATGATGGTGACCATGGTGACTATGGTGATGATGATGGCGATCATGATGCCATGGTGACCAGAGTGATCATGATGATGGTGACCATGATGCCATGATGACCAGAGTGATCATGATGATGATGATGGTGACCATGGTGACCATAATGATGACGATGGCGATCATGATGCCATGATGACCAGAGTGATCATGATGATGATGGCAATCATGATGACCATGGTGACCGTAATGACCATGATGATGATGATGGCGATCATGATGACCATGGTGATCATGATGATGGTGACCATGGTGACCATGATGCCATGACCAGAGTGATCATGATGCCATGATGACCAGAGTGATCATGATGATGATGATGGTGACCATAGTGACCATAATGATGATGATGGCGATCATGATGACCAATGGTGATCATGATGCCATGACCAGAGTGATGATGATGATGATGATGGTGACCATGGTGACCATAATGATGATGATGGCGATCATGATGCCATGGTGACCAGAGTGATCATCATGATGATGATGGTGACCATGGTGACCATAATGATGATGATGGCGATCATGATGCCATGGTGACCAGAGTGATGATGATGATGGTGACCATGATGCCATGATGACCATAGTGATCATGATGATGATGATGGCAATCATGATGACCATGGTGATCATGATAATGATGACCATGGTGACCATAATGACCATGATGATGATGATGGCGATCATGATGACCATGGTGACCATGATGCCATGACCAGAGTGATCATGATGATGATGATGGTGATCATGAAGCCATGATGACCAGAGTGATGATGATGATGGCGATCACGATGCCATGATGACCAGAGTGATCATGATGATGATGATGGTGACCATGGTGACCATGGTGATGATGATGGTGACCATGATGCCATGATGACCATAGTGATCATGATGATGATGATGGTGACCATAATGATGATGATGGCGATCATGATGACCAATGGTGATCATGATGATGGTGACCATGATGCCATGACCAGAGTGATCATGATGATGATGATGGTGACCATGGTGACTATGGTGATGATGATGGCGATCATGATGCCATGGTGACCAGAGTGATCATGATGATGGTGACCATGATGCCATGATGACCAGAGTGATCATGATGATGATGATGGTGACCATGGTGACCATAATGATGACGATGGCGATCATGATGCCATGATGACCAGAGTGATCATGATGATGATGGCAATCATGATGACCATGGTGACCGTAATGACCATGATGATGATGATGGCGATCATGATGACCATGGTGATCATGATGATGGTGACCATGGTGACCATGATGCCATGACCAGAGTGATCATGATGCCATGATGACCAGAGTGATCATGATGATGATGATGGTGACCATAGTGACCATAATGATGATGATGGCGATCATGATGACCAATGGTGATCATGATGCCATGACCAGAGTGATGATGATGATGATGATGGTGACCATGGTGACCATAATGATGATGATGGCGATCATGATGCCATGGTGACCAGAGTGATCATCATGATGATGATGGTGACCATGGTGACCATAATGATGATGATGGCGATCATGATGCCATGGTGACCAGAGTGATGATGATGATGGTGACCATGATGCCATGATGACCATAGTGATCATGATGATGATGATGGCAATCATGATGACCATGGTGATCATGATAATGATGACCATGGTGACCATAATGACCATGATGATGATGATGGCGATCATGATGACCATGGTGACCATGATGCCATGACCAGAGTGATCATGATGATGATGATGGTGATCATGAAGCCATGATGACCAGAGTGATGATGATGATGATGATGATGATGGTGGTGACCATAATGACCTGATGATAATGATGGCAATCATGATGACCATGGTGATCATGATGATGGTGACCATGGTGACCATGATGCCATGACCAGAGTGATCATGATGATGATGATGGTGACCATGGTGACCATAATGACCATGATGATAATGATGGCAATCATAATGACCAGAGTGATGATGATGATGATGATGGTGACCATGATGACCACAGTGATCAAGATGATGATGATGGTGACCATGATACCATGATGAACATAGTGATCAAGATGATGATGATGGTGATGACCATGATGACCATGGTGGTGATGGTGGCGGTCACCATGGTGACCATGATGTTGACCACAGTGATCATGATGACCATGATGATGATGGCGATGACCATGATGACCATGGTGGTGATGGTGGTGGTCACCATGGTGACCATGATGTTGACCACAGTGATCATGATGACCGTGATGATGACAGTGATGCCCATGGTGACCATGATATCACGATGACCATGGTGATCATGATGATGACGACCATGACAACAACGACGATGGTGGTGACCATGGTGACCACGATGATGATGGCGGTGACCATGATATCATGACAACCATAGTGATCACGATGATGATCTCCATGATGACCATAGTGATGACCATGGTGACCATGACGATGAAGGTGGTCACCATGGTGATGATGATGATGACCATGATGATGCTGTTGGTGCCCATGATGAAGACGATGATGACGATGGCACCACCAGGGTGTTGGTACCCACCAGTTCTGAGGGAAGCCGTGGAGAAGCAGCATCAATGGGGCCGTGGCGGGACCCCGGGTGACGTAGTGGAGCATCAGCCCCGAGTCCTAAAGTGGGGGTTGTGTTGTGGGTCAGCGGGGTGCCCCCACCCCATAACTTGACCCCCAAGTCCCCCCCTCCATCACCTTAAGGCGCAGGTACTTGTGCTCCCCATAGGTGCCATCGGCCAGGCCGGGAGGGGGCCGGTCCCGCGCCCGCCGCCCGAAGGTGGCTTGGGGTCCCCGGCGCAGCAGCACCCAAAGGCCCCAGAGCCCGTAGGCCACCGCCGCGGCCCCCGTGGCCACCGCCACCCCCAGGCGGGCCACCAGGCTCGACACGGCCAAGAGGAGCCGGGTGGGCGCCAGCAGCAGCGAGCACAGGGACAGGAGCATGGCCGGGACCTGAGGGGGACACGGGGAACTGTGGGGTGGCTCCATCCCCATGTGTCCCCATCCCCATGGTGTCCCCATCCCCATGTGCCCCCATCCCCATGGTGCCCCCATCCCATGGTGCCGTCAACCCCATGGTGCCCCCATCCATGGTGCCCCCATCCCCATGGTGTCCCCATCCCAGTGTGTGCCCCGACCCCATGGTGCCCCCATCCCCATGTGCCCCTATACCATGGGCCCTCAAACCCATGGTGCCCTCAAGCCCATGGCGTCCCCATCCCCATGGTGCCCCCATCCACATGGTGCCCTCAACCCCATGGTGCCCCCATCCCACGGTGTCCCCATCCCCATGTGCCCCCATGCCCATGGTGTCCCCATCCCATGGTGCCATCAACCCCATGGTGCCCCCATCCCCATGGTGCCCCCAACCCCATGGTGCCCCCATCCCACGGTGTCCCCATCCCCATGGTGCCCTCAACCCCATGGTGTCCCTATCCCAATGTGTCCCCATCCCCATGGTGTCCCCATCCCATGGTGCCCCCATCCCATGGTGCCCCCAAACCCCATGGTATCCCTATCCCAATGTGTCCCCATCCCATGGTGCCCCCACCCCATGGTGCCCTCAACCCCATGGTGTCCCCATCTCCATGGTGTCCCAATCCCCATGGTGCTTCCATCCCATGGTGCCCCCATCCATGGTACCCCTATCCCCATGGTGTCCCCATCCCCATGGTGTCTCCATCCCAATGTGCCCCCATCCCCATGGCGTCTCCATCCCCATGGTGCCCCCAACCCCATGGTGCCCTCAAACCCCATGGTGCCCCCATCCCATGGTGCCCTCATCCCATGGTGTCCCCAAACCCCATGGTGTCCCTATCCCAAGGTACCCCCACCCCATGGTGCCCCCACCCCATGGTGCCCCCATCCCATGGTGCCCCCATCCCATGGTGCCCCCATCCCCATGGTGCCCCCATCCCCATGGTGCCCCCACCCCATAGTGCCCCCAACCCCATTGTGCCCCCAAACCCCATGGTGTCCCTATCCCATGGTGCCCCCATCCCCATGGTGTCCCCATGCCCATGGTGTCCCCATCCCATGGTGCCCCGACCCCATGGTGTCCCCATCCCATGGTGCCCTCATCCCATGGTGCCCCCATCCCCATGGTGCCCCCAACCCCATGGTGCCCTCAAACCCCATGGTGCCCCCATCCCCATGGTGCCCCCAGCCCCATGGTGCCCCCAAACCCCATGGTGCCCCTATCCCAATGTGTTCCTATCCCAATGTGCCCCCATCCCATGGTGCCCCCATCCCTTGGGGTCCCGCTATGGGGTGCCCCACCCCATTGTGCCCCAGTCCATGGGGTCCGGCCATGGGGGGTGCCGATGGCTTCTCGCGCCGCTTCCTCCGCCCGCCCGAGCTCGGCCGCGCCCGGCCCCGCCCCCCTCCCCGCTCATTGGTCACAAAGAGGCGGGGCCGAGCCACGCGGCGGCCAATGGGAGCGCGGGGCGGAGGTCACGTGAGGGGGAAGGGAAAAAGTTCCCAACTTTGGGGCTTTTTGGGGCCATTTTCGAGGTTTTTTTTTGTTTTTCCTCCTTTTTTTCTTCATTTTTTAAACTTTTTTTTTGTCTTTTTCCCCCTTGGAGCTTTTTTTCCCCATTTTTCGCCTCTTTTAACATTTTTTTACCATTTATTTTCTTTTTTTTCCCCTTTTCCCCCATTTTTTGCACTTTTTTGCCCATTTTTGCTCTTTTTTCCACCTTTTCCCCTTTTTCTCTATTTTAAACCAATTTCTCCCTTTTTTAACCCCTTTTCAACCTTTTTCTGCCACTTTCAACCCCTTTTTAATCCCTATTCTCCCTTTTCCTTTTTCCCTCTTTTTTTCCCCCATTTTCCCCCTTTTTTGTCCCTTTTCCTCCCTTTTTTCTTTTAAATTCTAAATTTAAATCTCGGATGAAAAGTTTAACCCCAAATTTCAAGTGAATCCTCAATTTTCAACCTTGAAATTCATCCTCAAATTTCACATTTAACGCTCACATTCAGCCTCAATTTTCCGATTTAAGCCTTTAATTTCCAATTTCACCCTGAATTTTCTAATTTAACCTTCAAATTAGATTTCAGGCGCAAATTTCACATCGAACCCTCACATTTCGATGGTAAGCCCCAATCTTTGTGTTTAACCCTAAAATTTCAAATTTAACCCCGAATTTTCAAATTCCAACCTAAATTTTATAATTTAACCTTCAATTTAGATTTAACCCTCCGGTTTCAGATTCAACCCTCAAATTTCAGATTTCACCCCCAAATTTCAACCTCCACCCTCCAATTTTCACCCTCAGATTTCAAATTTCAAGTCCCAATTTTCACCCTCAGATTTCAAATTTCAAGTCCCAATTTTCACCCCCAGATTTCAAATTTCAAGGTCCAATTTTCACCCTCAGATTTCAAATTTCAAGTCCCAATTCTCACCCCCAGATTTCAAATTTCAAGGCCCAATTTTCACCCCCAGATTTCAAATTTCAAGGCCCAATTTTCACCCTCAGATTTCAAATTTCAAGTCCCAGCTTTCACCCAGATTTCAAATTTCAAGTCCCAATTTTCACCCTCAATTTCAAATTTCAAAGCCCAATTTTCACCCTCAGATTTCAAATTTCAAGGCCCAATTTTCACCCTCCAATTTCAAATTTCAAGTGCCAATTTTCACCCCCAGATTTCAAATTTCAAGTCCCAATTTTCACCCTCAGATTTCAAATTTCAAGTCCCAATTTTCACCCCAGATTTCAAATTTCAAGTCCCAATTTTCACCCCCAGATTTCAAATTTCAAGTCCCAATTTTCACCCCCAGATTTCAAATTCCAAGTCCCAATTTTCACCCCCAGATTCCACCCTGAATGTTCAAAATTTCACCCTCAATTCCCCCACCTCCTTTTCCCCACATTTGGAAGCCGGGGATGACCCCAATGGGGGGGTTGGGCAGACACCAACCCCTCCCCCCCCCCCCAAGGCCCCGCCCCCCGGTTGGAAGAAGCAGCCAATCCCGTGGCTTGTTTTATACAAAACCAAAAGAGCTGCGTTTATTCCATCATCAGCATCAGCATTGGCCCCGGCTCCGGCTCCGGGCTCGGATCCGAGCGGCTCCGGCCGGGAATAATTATAATAATAATAATAATATAATAACATTAATGGGGGAGGGAGGCTCCGCTCCAGGGCTTGGGAATGCCGGGAATGGGCTGGAGCCCCGCCGGGAGCGGGAAACCCATGGAAATCATAACAAAAAACATGGGAGAAAGCGGCAATTTTGGGGGAAAATGGGGAGGAAATGGGCAAAAAAGGGGAGCTGGGGGGGGGGGATGGGGGGAAAAGGAGGGGAATGAGGGGGAAAGATGGAAAAGGGGGAATAAAGGAGGAAAAGGAAGGAAATAAAGAGGAAAAGAATGAAAATGGGGGAAAAAGGAGGAAAATGAGGGGAAAAGGGGAATAAAGGAGGAAAATGAAAGGAATAAAGAAGGAAAATGGGGGAAAAGGGGGAAGAAAGGAGGAAAAGGAAAGAAATAAAGAGGAAAAGAATGAAAATGGGGGAAAAAGGAGGAAAATGAGGGGAAAAAGGGGAATAAAAGGAGGAAAAGGAAAGAAATAAGAATGAAAATGGGGGAAAAGGAGGAAAATGAGGGGGAAAAGGGGAATAAAGGAGGAAAAGGAAAGGAATAAGAAAGAAATGAAAATGGGGGAAAAGGAGGAAAAGAAATGAATGAAAATGGGGAAAAAGGGAGGAAAATGAGGGGAAAAGGGGGAATAAGGGAGGAAAAGGAATGAAAATGGGGGAAAAAGGAGGAAAATGAGGGGAAAAAGGGGAATAAAGGAGGAAAAGGAAAGAAATAAAGAATGAAAATGGGGGAAAAGGAGGAAAATGAGGGGAAAAAGGGGAATAAAGGAGGAAAAGAATGAAAACGGGGAAAAATGAGGAAAATGAGGGGAAAAAGGGAAATGAAGGAGAAAAAAAAAGAGGAAAATAAAAAAGGAAACTAAAAGGAAAAAGAGAGAGAAAAGAAAAAAAAGAGGAAAACAGGAGGAAAAATAGAAAAAAAGACTAAAAAGGAGAAAAAAGGGAAATAAAAAATACAGGAGAAAAAAGGCAAAAAGGAGGAAGATGGGGAAAAATGGAAAAAGGGGGGAAAAAAGAGAAAAAGGAGGAAAATCAATGGAAAAATAAAGAAAAAAGGGGAAAAAGGAGGAAGATAGGGAAAAATGGAAAAAGGGGGAAAAGAGAAAAAGGAGGAAAATCAATGGAAATATAAAGAAAAAAGGGGAAAAAGGAGGAAAGAAAAAAAGAGGGAATGGAGAAAAAAAAGGGGAAAAAAAAGGAAAAAAGGAGGAAAAATGGGGGAATAAAAAGGAGGAAAACAGAAAAAAGTACAAAAAAGGAGGAAAACCTGGAAAACTTTGGGAAAATTGGAAAAAAAGGAGGAAAAAAAGGAGGAAACCTCCCCAAATGTGGTGGGGGGAGGGTCTCCCCTCCCCCATCGCCCCTCCCCCCCTCTGGCTGCTCCTTGCCCTCGCCCCACCGCCCCTCCCCCTCCCATTTTGCCGCCGTTTTGAACCTTTTTTAATTCCGAAACGAAATTCCTTTTTTTTTTTTTTTTTTGTGCCGTTTTTTTTTTTTTTTTCAAAATACGGGAAAAAAAAAAAAAAAAAATAAAAAAAAAGAAAAAAAAAAGCAAAACCCCACCCAAATAAAAATAAACCTGGAATATACAGTGGGAAAAGGGGGGGGGGAGGGGCCTTTTCCCGGCGGATTCGCGTCCTTTTCCGTTGGGATTGGCCTTGAAATCTTTTTCCTTTTGGCTGATTTTTGGGATTTTGGGGGTGTTTTGTGGGGGGTGGGGATTTTTTTTTTTTGCTATTTTTCAGGGATTCGCTGTGAAAAGAGGGAATAAAGAGGGAAAAGAAGGAGAATTCCCGGCATTCCGGGCACGGCCGATCCCGCTCCCGCATTAACACTTAACGCAGAGTCCGAAGCTTTGATTTTTGACTTTTCCATCTTTTTTTGTTGTTGTTTCGCGGGGGGAAAAGGGGAAAAAAAAGAGAAAATTTTTTGTGGATTTTTTTTTTTTTTTTCTCCGGGAATTTTTTGTGTTTTTTTTTTTTGTTGGTTTTTTTTTTGTTGGTTTTTTTTTTGTGGTTTTTTTTTCCTTGGAAAGAGTCAAATCGGGAGGAACAAAACCCGGAGCCGCCGGCGCCGCTAGAAAAGGTTTTCCTCAAAGATGGCCAATAAATCGCTCTGGAAATTCATGTCGATCGTCGCCGCCATCTGCAAGAGAAGGGAAACTCCATCAGGAATTCCCTTTGCCATTCCCGGGTTTTTTTTTCACCATTCCCAAGGGTTTTTCGTGCATATTTTTGGAGTTTTTCTATGCCCCAAAAGGGCTTTTTAGGGCGCTTGAAGAATTCTTTTAGGATCCCAGAGTTTTTGCACCATTCCCAAGGATTTTTTGCACCGTTCCCAAGGATTTCTGCACCGTTCCTAAGGATTTTTCCACCATTCCCAAGGATTTCTGCCCCATTCCCAAGGATTTCTGCCCCGTTCCCAAGGATTTTTCCACCATTCCCAAGGATTTCTGCACCGTTCCCAAGGATTTCTGCACCATTCCCAAGGATTTCTGCAGCGTTCCCAAGGATTTATCCACCGTTCCCAAGGATTTCTGCCCCGTTCCCAAGGATTTCTGCACCATTCCTAAGGATTTTTGCACCGTTCCCAAGGATTTCTGCACCGCTCCAAGGATTTCTGCCCCGTTCCCAAGGATTTCTGCACCATTCCCAAGGATTTTTGCACCATTCCCAAGGACTTCTGCCCCCTTCCCAAGGATTTCTGCACCATTCCCAAGGATTCCCAAGGATTTCTGCACTGCTCCCAAGGATTTCTGCACCGCTCCCAAGGATTTTTCCACTGTTCCCAAGGATTTCTGCACCATTCCCAAGGATTTTTGCACCATTCCCAAGGATTTCTGCCCCCTTCCCAAGGATTTCTGCCCCATTCCCAAGGATTTCTGCACCGCTCCCAAGGATTTCTGCACCGCTCCCAAGGATTTTTCCACTGTTCCCAAGGATTTCTGCACCGTTCCCAAGGATTTTTGCACCATTCCCAAGGATTTCTGCACCGTTCCCAGGCTATTTTTCCCCATTCCTGGCATTCTTGACATTGTCACCTTTGAACGTTCCCAGAGGGAGGGGGGTTCTGAGTGTCCACAGCCATTTCTCACTATTCCCACTGGATTTTCCCAGGGATTTCTCACCATTCCCAGGGATTTTTTCGCCATTCCCAGATTTTGGCATTCCCAGGGTTTTTTTTCCTGGCATTCCTGGCTGTTTGCTAACATTCTCCCAGGGCTTTTTTCACAACAGCAAGGATTTTTGAGTGTCCCCATTGATTTTTTTCACCATCCCCAAGGATTTTTTCCAGCATTCCCAGGGATTTTTTCAGCATTCCCAGAATTTGCTTTTGTTTTAGAATCCACAAGTTTTGTCATTTCCATTCCCCAAAGGGTTTCCTTTGCAACTCGGGGGATTTTGGAGCATCCCAGCAATCCCTAAGGAGACCTTTCAGCATCCCATGGGATGTTTCAGCATCCCCAGGCGCTTTTGAGCATCCCTGGACCCTTTTCAGCATCCTCAGGGATTTTTGAGTCTCCCTGGTGATTTTTCACCATCTCCAGGGATTTCCCAACACCCCCCAAGGCTTTTTGGGTCCCCTAAGGAGGGATTTTCCTTTGCTTTCCCAATGATAGTTTGGAATCACCTTGGGCCCTGTTCTTGCTTCCCTATGGATTTTCCATCCCCACCACCACCAAACCGCTTCCCCTCACCGCTTCCCGGCGCCTCCGTTCCTGCTCCCTCTTCCTGGCCATCTCCCTCTGCTGATCCAACATGGATTGGGAAGACTGGGGCTGGGAGCTCTGGGCTTGGGGAGCCGCTGCCGCCGCCGCTGCCGCCGCCGCCACCGCCGCTTGCTGCTGCTGCTGCTGCTGCTGCTGCTGCTGCTCCTGGCGCCGCCGCACCTCCTCGTGCACCCGGCGCGCCTGCTCCATGGCATCCTCGTCCTCACGGCTCCTGCCAAAGCAGTCGGGATGAGCAACGGGGCCACGGGGGATCCAACGTTGCTGCTGCCCCGCATGGGATTAAATCCAACCGGATTTGGGATCAAGCACAGGCTGTGCCATGGATCAGGTTGGTCTCTGGGGGGAGATCAACCCACGCCACGGGGCTGGATCAGGTTCGGGGCACCGGATGGGATGGTGCCACGCATCAAGAGTGGATTTGGGACCGGAGAGATGGGATCGTGCCATGAACTGGATCAGATTCAGGCCATGAGATTGAGAGATCAGATCCATGCCATGAGGCTGGATCATGCAACAGACTGGATCCCATCTGTGCCATGAGTTGGGATTGGATTTGTGCTGGAAGATGGGATCAGATTTGTGCTGGAAGATGGGATCAGATTTGTGCCATGAGGCAGGAGCATGGCATGGATCAGATCAGATCCACGGCACGAGGCTGGATCATGCAACAGACTGGATCCCATTTGTGCCATGAGTTGGGACTGGATTTGTGCTGGAAGATGGGATCAGATTTGTGCCATTAGATGGGATCATTTTTGTGCCCTGAGGTGGGATCACGGCACAGATCAGATCAGATCCAGGGCACTGGGCTGGATCATGCAACAGATTGGATCACATTTGTGCCATGAGTTGGGATTGGCTTTGTGCCATTAGATGGGATAAGATTTGTGCCCTGAGGTGGGATCATGGCATGGATCAGATCAGATCCATGGCACGAGGCTGGATCATGCAACAGACTGGATCCCATCTGTGCCATGAGTTGGGACTGGATTTGTGCTGGAAGATGGGATCAGATTTGTGCCATTAGATGGGATCAGATTTGTGCCATTAGATGGGATCAGATTTGTGCTGTGAGGTGGGATCACGGCACGGATCAGATCAGATCCATGGCACAAGGCTGGATCATGCAGGAGACTGGATCCGATTTGTGCCATGAGTTGGGATTGGATTTGTGCTGGAAGATACGATCAGATTTGTGCCATTAGATGGGATCAGATTTGTGCCATTAGAGATGGGATCAGATTTGTGCCGTGAGGTGGGATCATGGCACAGATCAGATCAGATCCATGGCGCTAGGCTGGATCATGCAACAGACTGGATCCCATCTGTGCCATGAGTTGGGATTGGATTTGTGCTGGAAGATGGGATCAGATTTGTGCCATTAGATGGGATCAGATTTGTGCCATGAGGCAGGAGCATGGCATGGATCAGATCAGATCCACGGCACGAGGCTGGATCATGCAAGAGACTGGACCCAATATGTGCCCTGAGTTGGGATTGGCTTTGTGCCATTAGATGGGATCAGATTTGTGCCCTGAAGTGGGATCATGGCACGGATCAGATCAGATCCATGGCACAAGGCTGGATCATGCAAGAGACTGGATCCCATTTGTGCCATGAGCTGGGATTGGATTTGTGCCATTAGATGGGATCAGATTTGTGCCCTGAAGTGGGATCAGATTTGTGCTGTAAGATGGGATCAGATTTGTGCCATAAAATGGGATCAGATTTGTGCTATGAGGTGGGATCATGGCATTTGTGGCTGTAAACAGACTGGATCCCGTTTGTACCATGAGTTGGGATTGGCTTTGTGCTGGAAGATGGGATCAGATTTGGGCTGCGAGGTGGGATCACGGCACGGATCAGATCAGATCCATGGCACTAGGCTGGATTATGCAAGAGACTGGATCCAATTTGTGCCATAAGATGGGATCAGATTTGTGCCGTGAGGTGGGATCATGGCATGGATCAGATCAGATCCATGGCACGAGGCTGGATCATGCAAGAGACTGGATCCCATCTGTGCCATGAGTTGGGACTGGATTTGTGCCATTAGATGGGATCAGATTTGTGCCCTGAAGTGGGATCAGATTTGTGCCATGAGTTGGGATTGGATTTGTGCTGGAAGATGGGATCAGATTTGTGCTGTAAGATGGGATCAGATTTGTGCTGTGAGGTGGGATCATGGCACAGATCAGATCAGATCCATGGCACGAGGCTGGATCATGCAACAGACTGGACCCAATATGTGCCATGAGCTGGGACTGGATTTTTGCCATTAGATGGGATCAGATTTGTGCCCTGAGGTAAGAGCATGGCATGGATCAGATCAGATCCATGGCACGAGGCTGGATCATGCAACAGACTGGATCCCATCTGTGCCATTTGGGCCATAAGATAGGATCAGATTTGTGCCATTAGAGATGGGATCAGATTTGTGCCATGAGGTGGGATCAGATTTGTGCTGTAAAATGGGATCAGATTTGTGGTGTAAGATGGGATCAATTTGTGCTGGAAGATGGGATCAGATTTGTGCTGTAAGATGGGATCAGATTTGTGCCATAAAATGGGATCAGATTTGTGCTGTGAGGTGGGATCATGGCATGGATCAGATCAGATCCATGGCACGAGGCTGGATCATGCAAGAGACTAGATCCCATTTGTGCCCTGAGTTGGGATTGGCTTTGTGCCATTAGATGGGATCAGATTTGTGCCCTGAGGTGGGATCATGGCATGGATCAGATCAGTTTTATGCCCCAAGACTGGCTCACGCCCTGGACCTCTGCCATCCCCCCTCTTCCACAGGCCAAGGCAAGGACACCCCAGTACCCCCTTCAACCACGCTGGTGCTGGTGCTGGTCTCACCTCATCCTCTCCTGCTCCCTCCGCATCCGCTCCTTCTCCCTCTCCACTTGCTCTGCCTGAGCCTTCAGCGCCTTCTCCCTCTCCTCCTTCTCCCGGGCCGCCCTCTTGAACTGCTCGAAGCTGTCACTGGAGGACTTGGCTGTGGAGGACGGGGTCGTGGGATGCTTCTGCACCAGGCTCGCCCAGGACCCCATGTTCTTGATCTTCAGGTCCTAGGGACGAGAAGGACGGGGCTTTGTGAGGGCTGCTCCGGGTGGGAATGATCCCAAGCTGCTCCCGTGGGGAGGAGCAAGCAGCTGGGAAGCAGCTTCATCCCCAGAGCCAAGCAGGAGGTTCCTCATGCTCCCCTCCATGCACACAGAAGCATGGAATGGGTTGGGTTGGGAAGGAGCTTAAAGCTCCTCCAGCTTTCAAGCCCTGCCACGGGTAGGGACTCCCTTCCATAGAGCAGCTTGCTCCCAAGGATGGAGCATCCAAACCTTCTCCATTCAACCCATCCCAGTGTCCCAGGAATCCACTCCCAAAGAGCTCATCTTAATTCCTCCCTCTTCCAGCTTAAATCCTGCCCCTTGTCCTGCAGGTCTTGGTCAAAACCTTCTCTCCATCTTTATAAGCCTCTTCCATACATGGAATTTGGTGGAAACCACTAAATCTTGGCCAACCTTCCGGTGACCACCATGGGCCTGCTTGATTTTAAGAGGTTTAGGTTGAATTTTGGTGTTTCTTTTCCCCCCATCTTTTACCTTTTTTGGGGCAACGGGGGTTTTGGGCTCCTGCTTCTGCCGCTCCTTCTCCTGCACGCCTGGTGGTGGTGGGTTCTGCTCCGGGGGTCTGATAATGGGTCTCCCCCCTTCCATGGGTTTCATCTCTGTCCCTAAAACCAAGAGCTCCTGTCAGGGATTATCAGGCTCCCCCCTCCAGGGCCTCCTTAACCACCCATTGGTGCCACCGACGTTTAGGGGTGATGATGGCTTCTGAGCCCTCCGGAACCGGGTGGCCACGAGATGGGATTTGATCCCCGTGGATGTGATGGGGGAAAGCACTCACGTTGCGGGATGTGAGCGGGGGGTTTGATGTTCTCCGGGTGCTTGGGGGGATCCTGTCTCAACGGGGGGCTGAAGGTCTCGTTACGGATGACGGGCGAATGCATCTTCTCCTCCTTCACCACCATGGGTTGGGACTGGACGACGGAGGCAGCTCTCATCTCCTAGCACAGCACAAACCCACCTCAAAGACCCGCAAAGGGGGGGGGGTGTGTGATGCCCATCCCTCAAATCCCACCCCTTTTGCTGCCAAGCTCCCTGCTGCAAACCGCTTGCCCCTGGGCTCGTTGCTGCTTTGGTCCCAAGCCGCTGAATGTGATGGGGCTTTTGCTGATGGTCCCTGGGGTGCTGGGACCTCGATGGTGGGTGCTCTCCTTTCCCTTTTTACCTGCTTTTTTGGCTGGATAGTTTGTTGAGGTGGCGACTGGTGGACCAAACCCTGGAACTGCGGCATCTGTGGGGAATGCATCATGAGAGGGGAAGGGGCTTCCCGCAAGTGACCTGGGAACAGGTTGGCAGCAATCAGTAACCATCGTCACCACGGCGCACGCCAAGCATCACCCCCAAACCGCCAGCACCCCACACAGGGCAATCCCAGCCTGTGTCAATGGGGAGAGGTCCTCAATGGACCCCAGCTATAAACCCTGCCAGAAGATGCTCCCTGGCTTGTCCTGCCTTAAGGATGCTCGTTTGTGGTGTTGTTCCCCCCCCCGCTTCCTGTAATGGATGGTTCTCCAGGTGGTCCATTGTTGTTCCTGGCTATAAATCCATTCCATATGGACAGCCAAGTGCTGACACCCCCCTGCCTGCACCTCACCCAGCCCTAAGCCGTTGAAGTGGGACACGTTTGCTCTATGAGCAATGGGAGGTCTCCAGGAGCCAGCAGGCTCCGTTGTGTCCAAGTGCCCCTGGAAGCTTTGGAGGTAGGAGAAGGAGCTCCAAGCACTTCCTGCCCTCATCCATTCAAATCCAGGGATTCTGTCCCTGCATGGAGCTGAGGATAAGTTCAGGAGCAAAGACCTGATGGGAACCACGTGGAGAAGCAAAAGCAGGAGCGAGACCTCCTAAACCACAGAGCTCTGATGGATGCTGGGTCTCCAAAGCACGACCCAGCTGGAGTTATCCCACCTGGAGACATTCCCTGTTGGGAATGTCAGTGGTGGCACCAGGACCATGATGGAGAGCTGGGATCTCCCAAGGCAACCCTGAAGCCTTGTGGCCAGGTTTAACCCCGTGGCCACGGGGCCAGGTTTAACCCCGTTCCTGGGATGGCTGGAGGTCACACACAGGGATTCCCCATAGAGCATCCCTTCTCCTCCACCAGGCAATGGCGTTATTCAAGACCATGCTCTGAGGAACATGGGGAAGCCCCCATGGGGCATCCATAGCCCTGGCCTCCTCTAAGAGGGTGGAGAGGAGAAGAGGATGGTGATGAACACAAGGAGGGCGCTGCTCTCACACATCAGAGATTCTTGAGAGCCTCCAAGAGCCCTGAGATCCTTCAAATCCTCAAAACCCTCAGATCCTCAAAGATCTGAGATCACTGAGATCCCCAAAGATCCAAGATCATTCAGATCCCCAAAGATCCGAGATCCTTGCTCCTCAAATGCTCGATATCCCTGAGCTCCTCAATGATCGAAGAACCTCGAGTTCCTCAGAAACGCGACCAAGACCTGCAAACACTTCAATACCCTCCAAAACTTGAGCTCCTTCAGATCTAAAATACCTCAGAACCTCAAGATGCTTGAGATGCTCAACATGAGACCCTTGAGATGCTCAACATGAGACCCTTGAGATGCTCAACATGAGACCCTTGAGATGCTCAACATGAGACCCTTGAGATGCTCAACATGAGACCCTTGAGATGCTCAACATGAGATCCTTGAGATGCTCAACATGAGAACGTTGAGATGCTCAACATGAGAACGTTGAGATGCTCAACATGAGACCCTTGAGATGCTCAACATGAGACCCTTGAGATGCTCAACATGAGACCCTTGAGATGCTCAACATGAGATCCTTGAGATGCTCAACATGAGAACCTTGAGATGCTCAACATGAGATCCCTGAGATGCTCAACATGAGATCCCTGAGATGCTCAACATGAGACCCTTGAGATGCTCAACATGAGACCCTTGAGATGCTCAACATGAGACCCTTGAGATGCTCAACATGAGAACCTTGAGATGCTCAACATGAGACCCTTGAGATGCTCAACATGAGACCCTTGAGATGCTCAACATGAGACCCTTGAGATGCTCAACATGAGATCCTTGAGATGCTCAACATGAGAACCTCGAGATGCTCAACATGAGAACCTCGAGATGCTCAACATGAGACCCTTGAGATGCTCAACATGAGATCCTCGAGATCCTCAACATGAGATCCTTGAGATCCTGAGATCCTTGAGATCCTCAAAATGAAGGAGCGTGACCAGCAGGTCCAAGGAGGTGATCCTGCCCCTCTACTCTGCTCTCGTGAGACCTCACTTGGAGCATTGTGTGCAGTTCTGGTGTCCTCAACATAAAAAGGACATGGAACTGTTGGAACAAGTCCAGAGGAGGCCACGAGGATGATCAGGGGCTGGAGCACCTCCTGTATGAAGACAGGCTGAGGAAGTTGGGGCTGTTCAGCTTGGAGAAGAGAAGCTGCGGGGAGACCTCAGAGCAGCTTCCAGTATCCGAAGGGGGCCTATAGGGATGCTGGAGAGGGACTCTTCATTAGGGACTGAAGTGATAGGACAAGGGGTAACGGGTTCAAACTGAAACAGGGGAAGTTTAGATTGGATCTAAGGAGGAAATTCTTTCCTGTGAGGGTGGTGAGGCACTGGAATGGGTTCCCCAGGGAGGTTGTGAATGCTCCATCCCTGGCAGTGTTCAAGACCAGGTTGGACGAGGCCTTGGGTACCATGGTTTAGTGTGAGGTGTCCCTGCCCATGGCAGGGGGGTTGGAACTGGATGATCTTAAGGTCCTTTCCAACCCAAACTATTCTATGATTCTGTGATCCTTGAGGTGCTCAACATGAGATCCTTGTTCCTCAAAACCTTGAGATCCTTGAGATGCTCAACATGAGGATGCTGAGATCCTCAACATGAGAACGCTGAGATGCTCAAAATGAGAACGTTGAGATACTCAAAATGAGGATGTTGAGATGCTCAACATGAGGATGCTGAGACGCTCAACATGAGAACGTCGAGATGCTCAACATGAGAACGTCGAGATGCTCAACATGAGAACGTTGAGATGCTCAAAATGAGAACGTTGAGATACTCAAAATGAGAACGTTGAGATACTCAAAATGAGGATGTTGAGATGCTCAACATGAGGATGCTGAGACGCTCAACATGAGAACGTCGAGATGCTCAACATGAGAACGTCGAGATGCTCAACATGAGAACCTTGAGATGCTCAACATGAGAACGTTGAGACGCTCAACAAGAGAACCTCGAGATGCTCAAAATGAGAACCTTGAGATGCTCAACATGAGATCCCTGGGATGCTCAAAATAAGGTCCCTGAGATGTTCAAAATGAGAATGTTGAGATGCTCAAACTGAGATCCTTGTTCCTCAAAACCTTGAGATCCTTGAGATGCTCAACATGAGAATCTCGAGATGCTCAACATGAGAACCTCGAGATGCCTAACATGAGAACGCTGAGATGCTCAAAATGAGATCCTTGAGATGCTCAACATGAGAACCTCGAGACGTTCAAAATGGGATTCCTGAGATCCTTGTTCCTCAAGCCCTTGACATCCTCAAAACGAGACCCTCTTGATCCTCTCCTTGAGCCCCTCCGAACCCGGAGCTCCAGTTCCTCAAGGCTCTGAGCCCTTCCACCTCCTCCAACACCTGTGAGCCCCAGCTCCAAACCTTCGCTGGCCAAGAGGCCTCACCGGGCCCCCTCCACCCCATTGGGGCTTCCCCCCCCAACACAGCACCCCCATGTCCCCCCCCCGCCGGCGCTCAGCAGCCACCCAGCGCCCACCCCACCACCTCCTACCCCTTCCTTCAGTGCACCCGGGGCCGCTGCCCGCTCACCGGTCGCGTAGGGATCGGGCTTATGGTGCCGCGGCGACGGGTGGTGCTGGATGACCTGCTGCGGCTTGGCCGGCGGCGGCGGCGGCGGCTGCGGCGCCGGGTGCTGCTGCTGCTGTTGCTGCTGTTGCTGCTGCGGCGGCGGCGGCGCCTGGCCTTGGGGGAGGTGGGATGGGAAAGGCATGGGCTGCATGTGCATGGGCCGAGGCGGCGGCTGGTGCTGCAGCTGCTGCACGGCGGGGTGAGCCGGGGGCTGCAGCGGCGGCTGCGGTTGCGACTGGACCTTCACTGAAGGGAGAAGAGGAGTCTGAGGCTGCACCTTCTGCAGCTGCTGAAGGTAGAGCTGCATCTGGCTGGTGCTCAGAGGCAGGCTGTGGTGCGGCGGCGGAGGCTCTTCGTCCTCCAGCAGGACCTGGGGCGGCTGGGGCAGCGGCGGCTGGGGGAGAAGGGGCTGCTGGCTGATGGCGGGGGACACGGCCGGCGGGCGCGAGGGCTTCGGCGGCAGCGCCGCGGCGCGGTTGCTGGGCCTCGAGGGCTGCTGAGGCAGAGCGTTGTGCAAAGCTGGGGACGAAGGGACAGCGTTAGGACACGGGTGGGGATGCTCTAGGGTCAGGCTGGGGAAGAGAAGGATCCTTGAAGGGGAGACCTTAGAGCAGCTCCAGTGCCTGAAGGGGCTCCAGGCAACCTGGAGAGAGGGGCTTGGGATGAGGAGGATCAGCTTCCAATGGGAAGAGTTAGATGGGATGCTGGGATGAAGCTCTTCCCTGGGAGGGTGGTGGGACATGGGGATGGGTTGAATGGAGGTTTGGATGACCCATCCTTGGCCTTAAGGGGGGACCTTAGAGCAGCTCCAGTGCCTGAAGGGGCTCCAGGCAACCTGGAGAGGGGCTTGGGATGAGGAGGAACAGCTTCCAATGGGAAGAGTTAGATGGGATGTTGGGATGAAGCTCTTCCCTGGGAGGGTGGTGGGACACGGGGATGGGTTGAATGGAGGTTTGGATGACCCATCCTTGGCCTTAAGGGGGGACCTTAGAGCAGCTCCAGTGCCTGAAGGGGCTCCAGGCAACCTGGAGAGGGGCTTGGGATGAGGAGGAACAGCTTCCAATGGGAAGAGTTAGATGGGATGTTGGGATGAAGCTCTTCCCTGGGAGGGTGGTGGGACACGGGGATGGGTTGAATGGAGGTTTGGATGACCCATCCTTGGCCTTAAGAAGGATCCTTAAGGAGGGACCTTAGAGCAGCTCCAGTGCCTGAAGGGGCTCCAGGCAACCTGGAGAGGGGCTTGGGATGAGGACAGCTTCCAATGGGAAGAGTTAGATGGGATGTTGGGATGAAGCTCTTCCCTGGGAGGGTGGTGGGACACGGGGATGGGTTGAATGGAGGTTTGGATGACCCATCCTTGGCCTTAAGAAGGGACCTTAGAGCAGCTCCAGTGCCTGAAGGGGATCCAGGCAACCTGGAGAGGGGCTTGGGATGAGGAGGAACAGCTTCCAATGGGAAGAGTTAGATGGGATGTTGGGATGAAGCTCTTCCCTGGGAGGGTGGTGGGACATGGGGATGGGTTGAATGGAGGTTTGGATGACCCATCCTTGGCCTTAAGAAGGGAGACCTTAGAGCAGCTCCAGTGCCTGAAGGGGCTCCAGGCAACCTGGAGAGGGGCTTGGGATGAGGAGGAACAGCTTCCAATGGGAAGAGTTAGATGGGATGCTGGGATGAAGCTCTTCCCTGGGAGGGTGGCGGGACATGGGGATGGGCTGAATGGAGGTTTGGATGGCCCATCCTTGGCCTTAAGGGGGGACCTTAGAGCAGCTCCAGTGCCTGAAGGGGCTCCAGGCAACCTGGAGAGGGGCTTGGGATGAGGAGGAACAGCTTCCAATGGGAAGAGTTAGATGGGATGTTGGGATGAAGCTCTTCCCTGGGAGAGTGGTGGGACACGGGCATGGATTGAATGGAGGTTTGGATGACCCATCCTTGGCCTTAAGAAGGATCCTTAAGGGGGGACCTTAGAGCAGCTCCAGTGCCTGAAGGGGCTCCAGGCAACCTGGAGAGGGGCTTGGGATGAGGAGGAACAGCTTCCAATGGGAAGAGTTAGATGGGATGCTGGGATGAAGCTCTTCCCTGGGAGGGTGGTGGGACACGGGGATGGGTTGAATGGAGGTTTGGATGACCCATCCTTGGCCTTAAGGGGGGACCTTAGAGCAGCTCCAGTGCCTGAAGGGGCTCCAGGCAACCTGGAGAGGGGCTTGGGATGAGGAGGAACAGCTTCCAATGGGAAGAGTTAGATGGGATGCTGGGATGAAGGTGTGACGTGGGGATGGGTTGAATGGAGAAGGTTTGGATGACCCATCCTTGGCAGTGCTCAAGGCCAGGTTGGAGCAAGCTGCTCTATGGAAGGTGTCCCTGCCCGTAGCATGGGGTTGTAACCGGATGGTCCTTTCCAACCCAAACAAGTTGGGGATACTATAACGGCACCACGGTGGGGAGAACCTCCAATTGCCCACCCATCGCTCCTCCATCCCAATCACCCTCCAGGAGGAATTAACCCCCACCCAACGCCATCCTCTTCCTCCCATCTCCAACACGGTTATCCCAAGGAGGAACGCAACCCCCCCCCCCCCCCCCCAACACCATCCTCTTCCTCCCACACTGAGGACCAGAGGCTCACCTGGAGGAGACACCACAGCATGCTGGTTGAGGTGGGGAGGAGTGCTGTGCTCGGGCGGCTGGGGCAGATGAGGCGGCATCTCCGGCTGCGGGAGATGCAGGATGGGCTGGGTGAAATGCGTCATGGTGTCGAACATGGTCCCCGGCAGCGGGTGCTCCAGGACGGGGACCTGGGCAGGGACGAAGGGTGGCGGAGGAGAAGACTTCATTGGTGGTGGAGGAGCTTGTGGAGGGACCGGTGGTGCCGGGGGGGGCGGCGGCGGCGGTTGCTGCTGCTGCTGCGGCGGCAGCGGTTGCGGTTGCAGCGGCTGCGGTGGAGGTGGAGGAGGAGGAGGAGGAGGAGGAGGCGGCTGCTGCTGCGGTGGAGCCTGCGGCTGCTGCGGCGGGGGCTGCTGCTGCTGCACCGGTTGGTGGTGGTGATGGTGATGCTATAGGAGGGAAGGAAACCGCCGGTGAGAGGCCACAGCACCAAAACCTTCCCCGGGGTGGTGGAAGGGACCGTAAGGATCATCCAGGTCCAACCCCCTGCCATGGGCAGGGACACCTTCCACTAGAGCAGCTTGCTCCAGGTCCCATCCAGCCTGGCCTTGGACACTGCCAGGGATGGGGCAGCCAAATCTCCATCCCTCACCCTCACAGGGAAGAGCTTCTTCCCAACACCCAATCCCAGCCTTCCAATCTTCCCCGACCCAACCTCAATCTCTGTCAGCTTAAAGTCATTCCCCCTTTGTCCTCTCCCTATATCCCTTGTCCAAAGCCCCTCTCCAGCTTTCCTGCTGGACCTTCCTGGTGTCTTTCCAACCTGGGGTGGCCTGGGCCAGCTTCCAAGCCAACCAACCACAAGCCTCTTTGGCTGAACAAGGGAACGGCATCAACCCATCGAGCAGGTCGGTGATGGTCCCACCAGCGTTCCCCACCTCCCTGGTGACTCCATCCCACCTCCAGCACCACGAGGAGGCCGCCCTGGCTCGTACCTTCTTCTGCTCTCGCCCCGAATGCCCTTTCTTCTTCAATTTGGGTGCCATCTCTGCCAAAGAGAAGGGAACAGAGGAGATGCGTTAGTACCGCAGCCCCATCGCCCATCGCCCCGTCCACACGCACTGGCCAAAGACCCCATGGCCAAGAATGCAGTTATTCCAGGAACTCCCAAAGGGAAGGGAAGGAATAAGGGACAATAAGGAGCTATGGCATACCCCTGCCACGCAAACAGCACTTTTCCATCCTCTTTTTCACCTAAATATAGGTTTAGGACTGGCGGCTTCCCATGGGATCATCTCTCCTGCCTCCTCCCCATCCCAGATACTCTTCAAGCCTCACCACTGACAACAACCAGTTGGAGTTTGGGGCCAGGGTGGGGTTTTCCCAGGATTCCCTCCTCCAACCATGCCAAAACCCCAAGGAATTAACCAGCAGCCATTGCCCAAACTCCCTTTTCCAGCTCATAAATCCCTCAGGATGGGCTTTTTTTCCTTGGATGCGCTGAGAAAACCCTCACAGCAATGGTTTGGAAGGGAGAAAAAGGTCTTAATCCTCAGGGATCATCTCCCACATGGGATTAGCCCTGAAATCCCTCCAGGAATTCCAGGAATTCACTGTATACTGAATGGATTGAGTTTCTTCCTTCTAAGGCAGCATCAGGAATTTGGTTTCCTGGTGGGAAAGCCTTTTTGAGCCCAGAGTGGAGGATTCCCAATGTTACAGCCCGGATCCAGTGGATCCGTGGATGAAGGAAGAGCAGGAGAAGGGTAAGAGGGAGGTCAGAGGGGATGCCAGAATCCAGGAATGCTGCGAAGAGCCAGATGGGGAGTAAAATCCCACCGTGTGCTGGGAAGAGGCGGGATTCCTGGGAGCATCCCGGTGATGGGTTGGGTTGGTCCTGGATTTGGATGGGCATTGGGTGTCCGTTGAAGCAAACGGGTGCTCGTGGATCCAGATGGGTATCCAGGGATCAAGATGAGTGTCCATGTCTCTGGGTGGGAAGCCACAGATCCAGATGGGATGTCCATGGCTCCAGATGGGTGTCCATAGATTGGGATGGCATCCATGGCTTCAAACGGTGACGATGGATCTGGATGGGCGTCCACAGGTCCTGGGAGCAACCCATGGCTCCGGATGGGCCTCCATGGTTCCAGATGGATGCTGGGTGGAAAACCCCTTCCCAAAAAAAGACCAAGACCCAACTTCCACCAGGAACATCCTTGAGGACTTCACTGCTCTTCACTGATGCCACAGAAGCAGCAAGGGCAAGAAGTGGAGCCAAGTTTGTCCTCCAGATGCTCCCTATGGATAAACCCCATCTGGATGCAGCTAGTGGGGAGTGGAACCCCCTGTTTCCATCTTGTCCCATTCAATTGGGATGAAAGTGGCTCATGGGATGGGGAGGAAAGCCCCAAAATGAGGAGAAAAGCTTTGGACGAAGGCAGGATCAGGAGAGATGGATGCTCAGCAAGATGAAGCCAATGAAGACCATGGATGGTCCAGTGCCACTGGGAAGATGCCATGAGCTTGGCCAAGCCAACCAAAGGATGAAGCTCCTTCCACCACCGAAGACAACTGCTGGGTTACAGGTGGTGTTACATGGCTCAACCACAGAGCAGGAACACCAGGAATAAGCCCCATCCCATCTCCTGACTCTGTTAAATCCCATCCATGGAGCAAAGTATCTGGGATTCAAGGAAAAGGTCCTTTCTGTGACGTCATCAAGAGATGGGTTTAGAACAGAAAGGCCAACTCAGTGCAGGAGGCATCTCCTTGCTCTCCCCTAAATCCTCAGGAGGGTTCCTTATCATCACTTCCAGTTATCTGGGGGAATTCTGGGAAGAAATGGGGCAAGTGACTCGAGTTGAAAAGAAAAACCTGAAGAAAAGCCAATTTTGGGTCTAATTGGTTATAAAGCTCATTTATTGATAGAAAAAGGGCCTCTTTAATGGTGGAAAATAAGGATATTCATTCACTTGGCTGTTGGAAACGAGAGCAGATTCACAGAGGCTCCATGAAGCCACCCAAAATCAAGATGCCATCGACCACGGCACTGCCAAAGAACAACTGGATCCTGTTAGTCTCCAAATCCCATTAAATACACCACAATCTGCCTGATCGGACCCAAATCTGCTTAGTTTCACCCCAAAATCCACTTGATGGGTGCTGCGCCCAAGCAAAGGATGCTCAGCCCGGAGCCAGTGGCAAACCAGGCCCATGAGATGCCACAAGGCACTTGGGAGTCTTTCCCATTGGGAAGTGTTCTCGGGCTCAGACTAAAGGGATTTGGGGCTGTTTTGGCACTGCGATGGGCACGGTGGTGGCACCTCCATGCCTGCCCCATAACCACCCACCCGTGATGACTGAGGGTCCCCTAAGCCAAGCTTAACCAAGGGTGGGGGTTCCTGCCTGGACCTGCAGCTAAACCAAGCCTAAACCATCTCTGTCCTCTCCCACCAAGCATCAAGGCTGGGACAAGACTTAAGTTAGGTCAAAGAGAGTCTTTGTCTTTAAGTCAAGGCATCCCACTCTCAAATGCAAAGGAGAATGGATCAAGGGTTAAACCCCACTGCATTAAAGCAGAGCATGGAGGATGCAGTGGGTAGATCAGTGCTAGGACTGAGCTTTACCAGCATCCATCACCATGAGTACCAGCCCGTTAAACCTGGGTCCTGGGATTTAAACCTGGCTGTTGGGGAGTTCAACCTTCAAATTAAACCTGGGTGCCTGTAAGTTAGACTCGAGTTGTTCTGAATTAAACCTGGGTAACTCTGGATTAAACCCCAAGAGTTCTGGTTTAAACCAAAAACCTGTGAATTAAACCCGGTTTCCTGTGATTTAAACCCAGTTTCATGCAAATTCTGGGTACCTGTGAATCAAAACTCAGGTATCTATACATTAAACCGAGTTTGCTGTGATTTAAACCCATTTTCATGCAAATTCTGGGTACCTGTGAATCAAAACTCAGGTATCTATACATTAAACCCAGTTTGCTGTGATTTAAACCCAGTTTCATGCAAATTCTGGGTACCTGTGAATCAAAACTCAGGTATCTATACATAAACCGAGTTTGCTGTGATTTAAACCCAGTTTGCTCTGATATAAACCAAGTTTGCTGTGATATAAACCCAGTTTGCTGTGATATAAACCCAGTTCCCTGCAAATTTTGAGTACCTGCGAATCAAAACTCAGGTACCTGTACATTAAACCCAGGTTGCTGTGATTTAAATCCAGTTTGCTGTGATTTAAACCCAGTTTCGTGCAATTTAAACCCAGTTCCATGCAAATTATGGGTACCTGTGAATCAAAACTCAGGTGCCTGCACATTAAACCGAGTTTGCTGAGATTTAAACCCAGTTTTGTGCGATTTAACCTCAGTTCCATGCAAATTCTGGGTACCTGTGAATCAGAACTCAGGTACCTGTACATTAAACCCAGTTTGCTGTGATTTAAACCCAGTTTTGTGTGATTTAAACCCAGTTTGCTGTGATTTAAACCCAGTTTGCTGTGATTTAAACCCAGTTCCATGCAAATTCTGGGTACCTGTGAATCAGAACTCAGGTGCCTGCACATTAAACCCAGTTTGCTGTGATTTAAACCCAGTTTGCTGTGATTTAAACCCAGTTCCATGCAAATTCTGGGTACCTGTGAATCAGAACTCAGGTGCCTGCACATTAAACCCAGTTTGCTGTGATTTAAACCAAGTTTGCTGTGATTTAAACCCAGTTCCATGCAAATTCTGGGTACCTGTGAATCAAAACCCAGGTGCCTGCACATTAAACCCAGGTTGCTGTGATTTAAACCCAGTTCCATGCAAATTCTGGGTACCTGTGAATCAGAACTCAGGTGCCTGCACATTAAACCAAGTTTGCTGTGATTTAAACCAAGTTTGCTGTGATTTAAACCCACTTTCATGCAAATTCTGGGTACCTGTGAATCAAAACCCAGGTGCCTGCACATTAAACCAAGTTTGCTGTGATTTAAACCAAGTTTGCTGTGATTTAAACCCAGTTTCGTGCAATTTAAACCCAGTTCCATGCAAATTCTGGGTACCTGTGAATCAAAACCCAGGTGCCTGCACATTAAACCCAGGTTGCTGTGATTTAAACCCAGTTTGCTGTGATTTAAACCCAGTTCCATGCAAATTCTGGGTACCTGTGAATCAAAACTCAGGTACCTGCACATTAAACCAAGTTTGCTGTGATTTAAACCCAGTTCCATGCAAATTCTGGGTACCTGTGAATCAAAACTCAGGTGCCTGCACATTAAACCCAGTTTGCTGTGATTTAAACCCAGTTCCATGCAAATTCTGGGTACCTGTGAATCAGAACTCAGGTACCTGTACATTAAACCCAGTTTGCTGTGATTTAAACCAAGTTTGCTGTGATTTAAACCCACTTTCATGCAAATTCTGGGTACCTGTGAATCAAAACCCAGCTGCCTGCACATTAAACCCAGTTTGCTGTGATTTAAACCCAGTTTTGTGCAATTTAAACCCAGTTCCATGCAAATTCTGGGTACCTGTGAATCAAAACTCAGGTACCTGCACATTAAACCCAGTTTGCTGTGATTTAAACCCACTTTCATGCAAATTCTGGGTACCTGTGAATCAAAACCCAGGTGCCTGCACATTAAACCCAGGTTGCTGTGATTTAAACCCAAGTACTTCGGAATTCAACCCAGGTACCTCTGGACTTGAACCAAGAACCTCAGAAATCAGAACCTGGGCACCTCTGAATTAAACCTGGGTACTTCTGACTTAAAACCAGGCTCACTGAACCCAAACCCTTGCGATTTAAACCCAGAATTAAACCCAAGGGACCTTCAACTCTGAGACACCACCAAGTCCCAGCCCGTTGCTACTCCAGCCATAGGTCAATGCTTCTCCTAACACAGGACCAGCAACACATTGCAACAGCACTGAAAAGACCTCCTGAAAGCAGCTTCCCAAGCCCAAACCTGGGTTTTCCAGCCAGCTCCAATCCCACTTCCTAAGCCTGCTTTGAACACAACCACGTTGCTGCGGCTCTGAACAACCTGCAAAGCCTTTTCCTTCCCACAACTGGATAAAACCCCCACAAAAAGCAGTTTTCCATTGGGAATCTCAGCAGGGAAGCAAAATGAGCCTCAGGTTTGAACTGCTGAGGTTTTCATTGCTGCTGTTAGGGCAGCTCTGTCATTTTTTCCCCACAAATGGGTCTTTTGGTGGGCTTTGGGAAGCATCTCCCAAAGGATAGGGGGGGGGATTGAACCCTGCTCAGTGAGCTGTGAGGATGAACAGGCAGAGCCCAAGTCCCTTTGCCACGAAACGAGCCCAAATCTGGTCACTTCCCAAGAGGTTTTAAGCTGCCCCATGTGGCTAAATCCCAGCCCAGCCTAAGCAGTGATGCTGGAGGAAGCATCCCAGGTACTCAGGGAGCTCATTCCTGGCTCTTTGCAAGCAAAAAAAGTCCTCCCTAGGTGCTTCCAGGCTGGAATTTGGGATCATTTGCATCCTCTAATGCCTAATTACAAGCAGTTAAACGAGACTAACCCTTGCCACCGGCACCACTGGGCTCCCAGAGCTAAAGGCTCAGCCCCAGCACCACAAACGCAGTATTAGCATTAGCAGTTATGGCTTTGCCTCCCTTTGAAGCAGATTTGGGGCTAAACACTCCCGATTTCATACAATGAGAGGGTGGGATGGAGCCGTCGCGTGGGTTCAAGGGGGGACAACAGAAGGAACTCCCATTTCCAACGCTCTGGAGTGCACCAAGGCAACTTAAAGGAGAAGAGAAAGGAGCTGTAATTAAGTGCAATTAATCCCGGCTCCTGATTTCAGGGTGTCAGCCTCCGTTTAGAACAGCCCTAACCGCCCTTCTTGGCAAATCCAAGAGGAATTAGCACAGGGAATACTGGGAAGGAGCAAACCTGAAAGCAAATCCTCAGCTCAGTATTGTACAACAGCAAAAGCAATGGCCCTGGCCCGCTCGGGGTCATCAAATCGCATCAGCTAAGCCAACGAGAGAATGCTCGGGGTCAAAAACGTGTCTTAAAGGGGTTTTAGAAGGTCTTAAAGCATCTTGAAATGGCTTAAAACACAGACTTAAGGGACCTTAAAACATCTTAAAATGTCTTAACCTCTTAGAAGATCATTTTAGAAGGTCTTAAACCATCTTGAAATGGCTTAAACCAGAGTCTTAAGGGATCTTAAAACATCTTAAAATGTCTTAACCTCTTAGAAGATCACTTTGGAAGGTCTTAAAGCCTCTTAAAAGGTCTTAAACCACCTTAAGAGGTCTTAAACCATCTTAAAATCCCACTTAGAAGTGGCTCAATGGATCCATCGGATCTTCCTGAGGTCAGGGGTTTCAGCATGTGTTTTATCAAGCACAGGAGGAAAACCTCATCGAGACTGGGAATTAATTGAGTAAAAGAGATTAATTCCCATAATTATCATCCAACCCAAAGCATTCCAGGTTGGACAGACTGAGCTTATCCGTGCTGGAGCAGCACTTAAGCCTTTCCCAAGCACCGGTGCGGATAACATCAGTCTATGCTGGCCAACTCAATCCCAAGTACTCATATTTGGGATGGCAAACACTGGAAATACATGGGATTTGGGGAAAAGCAACTAAAAAGAGGACAAAACACCAATGCAAGAGCAACCTCTGGGCTCTTCCGCACCCAAAGAGCCAATATTTGGGGAGAAACACTCCAAAAAGAGCATTTTCCTCTCTATGGGAATGCAGGAGCAGGATTTTGCCTGGAGAAGATTCCAGGCTGATCCCATGTTTAGGGAGTGCTGCTCATTGAAACGAAAAGGGTTTGGCACTGCCACATCCCCAACATTCCCATCTTCCACCTCACATCCCTGCTGCTGTGCTCCAGAGGGATCCCTGAGATTGATCCCTAGAAACCCCAGTTGAGGATCTGGCTGCGGATCCATCATGGGCTTTGGGGGGAAAACAGAGGATTTTAGACCAAACCCCATTTGGGGATCACAGCAGGCAGGTTTAGTGGGTGGATTTTAACAGATGGGCTCCATGGGATTAAGGCTCTGGATTTGGGATGAGTTGATGTTGGCCAGTGTGACTGGTAAGGTGGGTCACGATGAACCGGTCACGCTGATTTTGGGTGATCCCGTTGGGAGCTTGGGATAAACCAAGAGGAATGGGATAAAACTGGTTTTTAAGAGGATCAAGGCGGCGGGTTTGGCTTCTCCCCTCAAAGCCTGGGCAGATTCAGCACCAACCAATTCCAGTTTCTGATTGCCAAGAGCTGACCCTCAACATTCCATCACAACCTAAAACTTCCCTGGAGAAAGGAAAAGGCCATTTCCACTCAAAACACACCAAAATGGGTAAAACTGGTCGAAGATACCGACTTATCCCAGACAAACACATCCCTCAAAGGTGGAATATTGCTGGGAAGCACTGGCTCAAAGGCAAATCCCATCAATCCTGTTGAAATTTTGAGGGTTTTTGTTCATTCTGGGGGATTTCTACCCCTTTCCCCAGTGACTTTTGCCCTCTGCACCCAAGCAGGCAGGACAAGAAACCCCCATTACTTTCTGCCCCGCTCACCTCCTGCTTTGCCAACCCATAGGAGATGCAAAAGTTGCCTGAAACCTCTGGATTCCAGGTTGACCAAGCAGCTAAAAGCAGCTTTAAGTGACGGCACAAGCTTTGCTTCCCTAAATCCAAGCAGGGAACATGAGCAAGGAAAGCACGACCATGAAGAACAGCCTAAGTTTAAGCCCGGACTACGACGGTAGGAGGGAGAAGCAAAGACTTAACACAGAGCACACGCCACTCTGGTGACAGAAGTGAAGTTTTTAATCAAGCTGCTGTGAAATCACAAGGGTTTTACCACCTTAACCCCTCTTTCCTCCATCCTTTTCCCCTCTCTGCGGCGCAGGACAACGTTTTAAAGCCCTCCTTGGGGGGCAAAACCACCGTGCTTCTCTCAACACACCAATGCAGGCCCATTAACCAGACAAAGAGCTACCTTGGCACGTGGTTTAGAGCCCTCAAGCCTGAGTTTAGCAAGGAAAAGCTTAGGAAAAAAAAACAACCATCGTGTCGGGCTTAAGACCCGCTCGGAGACAACGCGGCTACGGGTGGTCCGTGGCGAGCTCCAACAAGATCAGGGTTTGAGGGGAGGGGGGGTTATAAAAGACAATAAAATAATTAAAAGACCGAGCCAGGAATGAAAATGTATTTATTTATACAGAAAAACCAGGGCTAGGACTGAGGCGTTAAATAAGCTGCGTCTAACCTGTTTCTGACTCTTCGCTGTCGGAGGAGCTGGACTCGCTGGTGCTCTCAGACTCGGAGGAGGAGAACCCCTTCATCTTAGAGGAACCAGCAATTACATCCACCTTCTCTGCTGCAAGAAGACAACAGCGTCGTGTTAGAGGCTAAGGAGGGACCCCAAAGCCAAGACCTGCAGCACCCCAATGTTCCAGCTAAGCCAAGCTTGAAGCCCGCGGCTCTGAGTTCTACCCCTGTAGGGATGTGGTGGGGTCTTGGAGGTGAGGAGGTGGTGCAGGGTGGAGAGTGATGTCCCAAAGGACTGGGAGCAGTGGGATTGAAGCCTCTCCTAACAGATGGCTTGTTCCTTCTTCAGCCTCCTAAACCCCTCTCTTGGCACTTTGGGCTTAGGGGAGCCCTAAGCCCATTGGGGGCTTCTCCTCCACCCTGTGTCCAGCAGGAGCTGGGGGTTAATCCCATGTGGCTGAAGACTCAACTTTGGGTTTGAGTTGTTGGGATAAAGAGGTGGAAAAGGATACAATGTCCTGATTTTAGTTATCTTAAACAGAGACTAAACCAGGGCAGTTACAGCCCGAGAGCTGCTCAAAGCCATGGGTGATGCCTGAGCCCTTTACTAAACCCCTAAAACTCCAGACTAAAGAACTCAAATCCATGTTTTGCCAGGGGACAGAAGTAAAAAAGAAAGCTCCCAGGAATAAACTGGGCTTCTTTTCCATTTGGATTTATCCCAGGAAGTAACTGGTATCCCTTGGCCATGGGAAATCAAGAGATTCCCTTTAAATCCCCTCCCTTCGCTTGTTGCCACATCTCCTTTTCTGTGGGTGATTCAGGTCCAGAAGGGTTTTGTTGTTCTTCAGCCATTAATAAATGGGTATTTATAACAAAACACAGATTTTAGGAGATGTTAACAAGAAAAATGGGTATAAAATACGTATTGAAACTGAATTTGAGGCTGCAACAAACGGATAAATGTACTGAAAATCAGCTGGGAAGAGATCAAATTATTAAAAGAGAGTAAAATAGATCAAAAGAGAGGAAATGAGATTAAAACATCCATTAAAAAGGAACTCCCAGATGTATTAGAAAAGGGGGAAAACCCTTTTCTACCTCCAACAAGCGGAGGTGGGAAGCTCAGCCTGAATCCTGCCACATTCCAGAGCGTTCCATGGATGCCAACGGGGAGGAATTGCTTTTCTCCCACCTCATCTCTGCTCTCTTTTGGACCGATATTGGTTATAAATCAAATAAAGATGATGGATATATGGGAATGTGGTGCCAGCACATTCCAGCTCCATGTTGGGATTTAATCAGTGCTGTGAAACTGGAGAAATAAGTGAATTAAAGGAATGGAATGAAGTAAAAACCCTCTGGGGGAGCGAAGAAAGGCCTGGAGCACCCGCTCCCACTGTTCCTCCTCCATCTCTGCCTTAATCCCTGGAAAAATCAGGAGGAAAAGGGGGACTGGAGGCTCACAAGTACCTTGAGGTTTCCTCTTCTTCCGCAAGCAGGAGGTGACGTACCGCTCCAGCTCCCGCAGCGTGGAGGGTTTTAAGGTCTCAAAGTCAATCTCGATCTCATCGGGGTTGGAGTTCTTGAGGGAAGGCTCTCGGGACTGGATGATGTGCACCACCCGGCCCAGCTTCTCCCCAGGCAGTTTGTTAATGTCCAGGCTCAGCTGCCTCTTCTCCTCGTAGGACATGGGCTTACACTTGTCCTCCTCCTCCGACTCGTAGGCTGGAGGGGGTTTGCTGTTCTTCACCGCCACCGGCTCCTTCTTACTACTTAAGAACAAGTTAAAGGTTATTCTAGAGCAGGGCCAAAGGAAGAAAAAGCAGCTGCTTGGGTCTAAAGCTCTGCCAGGTAAGGCCTGAGCCATGCTGGGGTTGAGTTTTACTGCAGATGAGCCCCTGATGCAGTTAGAGCTTGAGCTTGAAGCTCAGTCGTGAGGCTGGGAGGCAGAAAGCTGAGCTCAAGCTGCTGTTAGACAAGAAAGCTGAGCTTAAACTGCTGTTAAGACACCCAAGGTTGAGCTCAAACTGTTCTTAGACTCCCAAAGTTGAGCTCAAACTGTTCTTAGACTCCCAAAGTTGAGCTCAAACTGTTCTTAGACTCCCAAAGTTGAGCTCAAACTGTTCTTAGACTCCCAAAGTTGAGCTCAACCCACTGTTAAGATACCCAAGGTTGAACTCAAGCTGTGATGAAGATACCCAAAGTTGAGTTCAGCCCACTGTAAGGCAAGAAAGCTGAGCTCAACCTGCTCTTAAGACACCCAAGGCTCAGCTCAAGCTGTGACACCCAAGGTTGAGCCCAAACTGCTCTTTGAGTAGGTTGAGCTCAACTTTGGGAGTCTAAGAGCAGTTTGAGCTCAACCTTGGGTGTCTCAATCACAGCTTGAGCTCAGCTTTCTTGCCTTACAGTGGGCTGAACTCAACTTTGGGTATCTTCATCACAGCTTCAGCTCTACCTTGGGTATCTTAACAGTGGGTTGAGCTCAACTTTGGGAGTCTAAGAACAGTTTGAGCTCAACCTTGGGGGTCTTAACACAAGGTTAAACGCAGCTTTCCTGCTTTACAGTGGGCTGAACTCTGGGTAAGGCAAGAAAGCTGAGTTTAACCTTCTGTTAAGAACACCCAAGGCTCAGCTCCAACTGCTCTTAGACTACCAAAGCTGAGCTCAAACTGTTCTTAGACAACCAAAGCTGAGCTCAACCCACTGTTAAGATACCCAAGGTTGAGCTCAAGCTGTGATGAAGACACCCAAAGTTGAGTTCAGCCCACTGTAAAGCAAGAAAGCTGAGCTCAATCTGTTAAGACACCCAAGGTTGAGCTCAACCCACTTTAAGATACCCAAGGTTCAGATAAGACACCCAAAGTTGAGTTCAGCCCACTGTAAAGCAAGAAAGCTGAGCTCAACCTGCTGTTTAAGACACCCAAGGTTGACCTCAAACTGCTTTTAAGACACCCAAACTGAGCTCAACCTACAGTCAGGCAAGAAAGCTGAGCTTAAGCCACTGTTGAAGACACCCAAGGCTGAGCTGCCCGTCCCAAGAGTCGCTCTCCCAAAGAGAAGAGCAGCTCCAGGAGGTCACTGAGCAGCTCCAGAGGGGAATTCCTGACATCCAACACTTGGACAGACCCAAGCTCAACTGCTGCTGCTTGCTTCTCACTGGGACAGGCTGTCCTGGAGCCTGGTACCCCATATGGGGACATAAAGCCCAGCATCTGTGTTAAATCTGGTTCTTAAGAAGGGAAAAACCAGCTTCAGGGACCCCAAGTTGTGGTTATCTCCACGTGGGGCATCTCAGACCTGCCTCCAAGTGCCCAAATCCTTCCCAGAGGAAGGGAAAAGTAGGAAAAATGAGTGGATTCATGGATCTGTGCTGCAAGAGAGCAACTCCATGTGATCCCCCTCTCCCCCCCTCCTTATACTTGGGGTGTTTGGAGCAGCCAGATGGAAGAACATCAGCTCCAAACCCCAAAGCTGACCTCGACCCTGACATTCCTGGTCAGGAATCCCAAATGTAATTCCATTCCTTAGCAAAAAAGGGAAGGAAAACAAGGAAAACCCAGCGGGATGGGGTTTACCTGGAGGTGCTGCTGCTGTTGCTGTTGCTTTTCTTGGCCTTCTTGGATGGTGGCTCCTTGGCTTTGATCTTCTTGGTGTCCTCCAGCTCCTCCTTCTTTTTGTGCTTCTCCTTCTTCTTCTCCTTCTTGTCCTTCTCCTTCTTCTTTGGTTTGTTCTGCTGGGGCTGGGACAGGGCCGCGAGCTGCTCGTGCACGGCTTTGAGCTGAGGAGGAGACACATTCCAACATCGGGATGCATCCCAGATCCTCCTCCTCTTCCATGGGGACACCTATGGGCCTCTTCCCGCTCCCATCACCCCCATGTGAGGGGATTCAAGTGATGGCCATGGCCAGGGACAACCTCTGGAAGGCCCTTGGTGCTCCAGAGGGTCTGGAATCGCACCCCCATGTGAGGGGATTCAAGTGATGGCCATGGCCAGGGACAACCTCTGGAAGGCCCTTGGTGCTCCAGAGGGTCTGGAATCGCTACCCATGTGCAGGCAGCGAATTCCTGCCTTTGGGAATCACGTTGGTGCCGTAAGCACTAACTGCAGGCAGTGAATTCCTGCCTTTGGGAACCACCGAGAAGCCATAAGCACCAAGTGCAGGCAGCAAATTCCTGCCTTTGGGAACCACCATGAAGCCATAAGCATTAAGTGCAGGCAGTGAATTCCTGCCTTTGGGAACCACTTTGGTGCCATAAGCACTAAGTGCAGGCAGCGAATTCCTGCCTTTGGGAATCACTTTGGTGCCATAAGCACTAAGTGCAGGCAGTGAATTCCTGCCTTTGGGAATCACTTTGGTGCCATAAGCACCAAGTGCAGGCAGTGAATTCCTGCCTTTGGGAACCACCATGAAGCCATAAGCATTAAGTGCAGGCAGTGAATTCCTGCTGTTGGGAATCACATTGGTGCCATAAGCACTAAGCACAGGCAGTGAATTCCTGCCTTTGGGAACCACCATGAAGCTATAAGCCCTAAGTGCAGGCAGCGAATTCCTGCCTTTGGGAATCACTTTGGTGCCATAAGCACAAAGTGCAGGCAGTGAATTCCTGCCTTTGGGAAGCACTTTGGTGCCATAAGCACCAAGTGCAGGCAGTGAATTCCTGCCTTTGGGAATCACCATGAAGCCATAAGCACAAAGTACAAGCAGTGAATTCCTGCCTTTGGGAAGCACTTTGGTGCCACAACCACTAAACGCAGGCAGTGAATTCCTGCTGTTGGGAATCACTTCGGTGCCATAAGCATTAACTGCAGGCAGTGAATTCCTGCCTTTGGGAATCACTTTGGTGCCATAAGCACTAAGTGCAGGCAGTGAATTCCTGCCTTTGGGAATCACCATGAAGCCATAAGCCCTAAGTGCAGGCAGCGAATTCCTGCCTTTGGGAACCACCTTGGAGCCATAAGCACCAAGTGCAGGCAGTGAATTCCTGCCTTTGGGAACCACCATGAAGCTATAAGCATTAACTGCAAGCAGCGAATTCCTGCCTTTGGGAATCACTTTGGTGCCATAAGCATCATGAACAGGCATTGAATTCCTGTCCTTGGGAACCACCATGAAGCCATAAGCACCAAGTGCAGGCAGCGAATTCCTGCCTTCGGGAATCATTTTGGTGCCATAAGCACCAAGTGCAGGCAGTGAATTCCTGCCTTTGGGAATCACTCTGGTGCCATAAGCACAAAGTGCAGGCAGTGAATTCCTGCCTTTGGGAATCCCTTTGGTGCCATAAGCACCAAGTGCAGGCAGTGAATTCCTGCCTTTGGGAAGCACTTTGGTGCCACAACCACTAAACGCAGGCAGTGAATTCCTGCTGTTGGGAATCACTTCGGTGCCATAAGCATTAACTGCAGGCAGTGAATTCCTGCCTTTGGGAATCACTCTGATGCCATAAGCACAAAGTGCAGGCAGTGAATTCCTGCTGTTGGGAATCACTTTGGTGCCATAAGCACTAAGTGCAGGCAGTGAATTCCTGCTGTTGGGAATCACTTTGGTGCCATAAGCATTAACTGCAGGCAGTGCATTCCCTTGGGAACCCATCATTCCCAACCGCCCCAACCCACCGCATCCCTCTGGCCCCGGGTACCTGCTCCTGGAGCTCCGCCAGCCGCTGGGCACGTTCCTCCTCGGAGTCATCGGAGGAGCTGTCGCTGTCGGAGGAGCTGTCGCTGCTGCTGTCACTGGAAGAGGGGGGAGCCACCTTGGTGGGAGGTGGCACCACCACGGGAGAGGAGGCTGGGATGACGGGCTCCTCCGGCTCATCCGGCATCTTGGCAAAGCGCATCTCGAACACGTCCTGCGAACACGGGGCAAGGGGGTGAGGGGGGAAACAATGGGATCTCAGCCATGTTCCGCATGGATCTGGGGCTCTCCATCCAAGCAAACCCCCCAAGGAGCATCCAGGTCAGCTGGAGTTGTGACCACGTCCAAGCTGGTTTTGGAGGACAAGACCAAAACTCCTTTCAAAGCTTCTTGAGCTCTTCCACAGTGGATTCTATGGGGAGCTCCAGGCAGGAATTGCAACCTCAATCCCTACTCCTCTTCAAGCTGCCTGGGTTTTCCCCATCCATACCCCTGAAAACCACCTCCGTGCAACCCAAACTCTGTGTAAGGATATTCCTGTTAGCCTCAAGAATGAGGGCTGCAAAACTGGTGCAATTCCAGTTATCCCACGGGTGGGAAAAGTCCTTTGCTCCCCTGGTTGGGGGGAGTTCAGAGCCTGGTTGGGTGCTTCATTAGCAGCAGCTTTTCCAGGTCCTGGAGATGCTGTTTTGCTGCTTCCTGACTTCATTGGATGCTGAGGCTCAAGCATCACAGGAATAAGGAAGCAGAAGACACTGGAAGAGAAGGAGATTCCCAGCTCCTTCAGCATGGATCTTCACGTGTGGATCTGTTGCTCAATCACTGCCCTTAATGGCTGTTTACATCCCAAGTATTGTCTTCCATGAACAAGGAATTCCAGTTCTTCATCACCCCCAGAGGCAAAGGGAGGTTCTTCACTTCCCAGTGCCAACATGGGAATGAAGCTCATCCATGGCCCTGCCATGGGTAGGGACACCTTCCATTAGAGCAGGCTGCTCCAAACCCCGTCCAACCTGGCACGGAGCACTGCCAGGGATGGAGCATCCAAACCTTCTCCATTCAATCCATCCCAGTGTCCCAGCACCTTCAGAATGGAGAAATCCTTCCCAATATCCAACCTCAATCTCTGTCATTTTAAAGCCATTCCCCCTTGTCTCATCCCTCATTCCAAGCCCCACTCCAGCTTCCCTGGAGCTTCTTTCCATGAGCTGGCATCAAGCCTGAGAACCCAAGACATCTTCTGATGATGATGATGTGGGTATCAAAAAGCAGCAGAACAGGATATTCCAGAGGCTGGCATCTCCAGGATGAAGGGATCAGGATCGGTGTTGGCCAAGACATGGGCTGGTTACAGGAGCTCAAGTCCAAACCTGCATCTTTGGCCTTGTTCCCAAACCTCAAGGGATTTCCTTCTCCTCTCCTGCAATGGGAGCTCCACCACCATGTCCTGCTGATGGAATTGTGCTTTTCCATACTCATAATCCCAACGGATTTGGTTCCTGCAACCTCACATCCTGCTGAGCCCATGCTGCGTGCACAGGATGAGACATCTTCCCAGCTCTCAGGATGCAGTTCTATGTGGATTTTGGGATGTCCCAACACCAGGGTTGGCCTCAAGTGTCACCTGAAGCACCAGAACCCACAGCCGTGGGGAATGTCCAGAGTGTTTTAACAACAGGAGGTGAAAAGTTTGGGCCCAAAATCCACCACAGGAGCTCTGGAACCCTTTGTAGGTGTTCTCCATGGCTCCTGTGAGCTCTTCCAGCACCCAAAGGAGCTCAGACCTCCCCCCAGAACCAAAGTGCTTTTTCCTCCTTTGGCCACATGTCCTCGTGTGCCAGCCCCAAATTAACTTGAGGAATGAGGAGGATTTTATGGAGCAGCTGAGTGTGTTTGAGACACAGAGCTAATTCCTTAGTGCCAAATCCTCGAGGAACAAGAGCAGGAATGTTCCCTGTGAGGATGCTGGAACTAAAGCATGAGTGCTCTGGGGACAAAAGTGACCCTTTGGAGCCATGCTTTTCCTACTCCTTGATCAAGAGGTGAAAAGATGGGATAAAGATGCTATTAAGGAGCTTAAAGGAGCAACTTGGGCTGATCCCTTCACTCCCAGCATCACTTCCATAGGAGAAGTGGGACTCCTGATCATCAACTCCCACCCTGGAGATGCTCTTTCAAGACCATGTGGTCCTCGTGCTGTGACCACACGGGTGCCCCTCACCTGCAGCTTCCGTGCCATGGCCACCACCTCGTGATCCGCTGGGTTGTACTTGTAGCAGTTGGAGAACATCAACCGCACGTCTGCCGCGAATTCCTGCGCGTCCCGGTATTCCCGGCTCTCCAGTTTCGACTGGAAAGGAGAAGGAAAGGGGAGGGGGGGAAAACCCATCAAAACCCTGCTATGAACTGTGGAAGTAGCTCCAAGGGGTGAGTGAATAAGCACAGCTCTGGGATGTCCGTGGATTTCACACACCCATCTTCTCCCGGCGTTGGAACAACTGATTTTGGCCGGAAGAGCGACAAACGTTGGCCAAACCCCACCTCATTTTGGTCAAAGAACAACTCATTTGGGTCAAACAAAGGGATATGGATGGTTTAGAAAGGAAGAGCTGGCTCAGGGCATCCTCAATGATGTGAAGACAACGAGGATGTGCCCTCCAAGTCACCTTCTTGAAGAAGAAAGAGAAGGAAGAGCCATGATCCTTGTGGTTTCAGTGCTGGTGGAACCTCAGCATGGAGTGGGCTGTGGGAAGGGAAAACTGAGCCCTCTGGATCTAAAGCATGGGCCCAAACTGGAGTCAGAGCTGAGCTTCAACTGTGGGCGCTCGAGTTCAGCCCACAGCCAAGAGGCTGGATCTCTGAATCATGGATTGAGGCTTGGAAATCAAACAGTTAAAAGATTTCCAAGCAAGGAATTCTGGATTCCCAGCTAAAGCTGGATTTCTAAAGCCATAAAGTTGGGCTTCTAAGTAAGGAATTACGGATGTCCAGCTTTAAGGTAAGGCTTCTAAACCATGGCTGATTATCTCCAGGGGGAACAGGGGTGACTTTGCAGTCGGTGTGTTAAAATCCAACCAGTCCAATGATGAAGGGATGTTTTGAGGGGAAACATGGATGAAGATGAGGACAATGGGCTTGGTTTCAATGGAATCAATTTGTTCCTCTGATTTAGGCTCTCTGAGGCCACCCCCTGGGGGAGCTTTACCCAATAAAGGGCATTGTCCATAAACCCCATGCGAGCATCTCCCAGTGCCAGGAGAACAGCAGAGATCCGAAGCGAGAAACCCCCTCTGGTCCTACTCAAACCCACAACACCCGTGTCCCTCCCATAGGCCCAGGGCTTACCTTGATGGTGCTCAGGTCCATGGGGTGCTTGATGATGTCGCAGTAGTCATGCAGGCCTAGAGCCTCCACGTCCACGGGCTTGTAGAAGGGCCAGGCGTAAGCAGCGTGTTTCTTGGCGAACATCTCCTTGATGATCCCGCTGCAGTACTTGAGCTGCTCCGAGATCTTGGTGCTCTTCTCCACCAGGTGCTGTTGGGAGTCTGGAACATCCTTCTTTGGAGGCTTCACGGGCCGGCTGCTCTCCCGGCGAGGGCCCAGCTTGGTGGACTTGGGCTCGGTGGGCAGCGAGGAGGAGTCGTGGATGGGGTCGATGGTGGTCGGGGTGGTGGTGTCTGCTTTCCTCTTCACCCCTTTTTTTGTCTAGGATCAAGGGAAGAGAAACTGGAAGTGAATCGGTGCCAGGGTGTGCTCCTTTGCTCTGGTGAGATCCCACCTGGATGCTGCAGCCAGCCCTGGTGTCCTCAGCTCAAGGGCACGGAGCTACTGGAGGCCACAGGGGATGGAATAGGCCCCACATGGAGCCAGGCTGAGAACATTGGGGCTGCAGAAGAGAAGCTGCGTGGAGACCTCAGAGCAGCTTCCAGGGGCTTAAGGGAGGGAGCTTCCATGATTGCATCTTACACACGTAAACCCAACGTTACTTCTGGCACCACGTTTGGGCTTCAAGCTGTGTTTCTCATAGCTTTGACTCAGATTCACCATCACCGGGGCCTCAATTAGAAGGACACTGGAAGGACACTGTCCTACAAGGAGGACACTGGAAGCCCTTCCAAAATCCTTGGATACTGCTGGTCTGTGCTGAGCTCGACAGGAAAACATGGATTCTCTGGCGAGCCCCTTCAGCAAGCCAAGGTGTTCCTCCTGAGTCATCGAAAGCCCAAGGAAGGTTGGTTTTAAGAGGATAAATGGGTTGTCCATGCAAACCATGGTGGGATTCATCATGGTTGCTCCATGGACTAGCGTGAGGTGTCCCTACCCATGGCAAGGGGTTGGAAGTGGATGACGTTAAGGTCCTTTCCAACCCAACCCATTCTATGGGTCTATGACTCTACTCCCGAAGCCAACTGGTGTCAACTGCAGGCTCCCAAAACGTGATTTTGGGGACCCAACTGCAGTCATTCCCCTTCGAAGCAGCACAGCAAAGGGTGCCCATTGCCCGCCCATTGGCATTCCAAGCCACCACGGGAGGATGCTTTGGGAAGCACTCACCTTCACAGGCTGGGCGGGCGTCGGGATAACGGGAGGGTGAGGCTGGATGGGCTGCGGCGCCGGGGCCGGCGGCGCGGGGGCCTGGGGCGCCGGGGGAGGCGGTGCAGGAGGTTGAGGAGGCACCATGGTCATCACGGGGGGCTGGACGATGAGGTCGGGCGTGACGGAAGGGAAGGGATGAGCCGGCGGCGTGGGCTGGAGCGGCTGCGGCGGCGCCGGCGGCTGCGCCGGGGACGATGCTTGGGGGGGGTTTGGTACCGTGGATGAGCCTGGTTTGGAGGTCACTGCCGAGAGAGGAGGAAAGAGAAGGTTGGAACATGGAGAAGGAAGGGTGGAACACGGAGAAGGAAGGGTGGAACACGGAGAAGGAAGGGTGGAACACGGAGAAGGAAGGGTGGAACGCGGAGAAGGTCGGAATATGGAGAAGGGTGGAACACAGAGAACATTGGAACATGGGGAAAGGTGGAATATGGAGAGGGCTGGAACATGGAGAGGGCTGGAACATGGAGAAGGTCGGAACATGGAGAAGGTCGGAACATGGAGAGGGCTGGAACACGGAGAAGGTCGGAACACGGAGAAGGTCGGAACATGGAGAGGGCTGGAACGTGGAGAAGGGTGGAACACGGAGAAGGGTGGAACACGGAGAAGGTCGGAACATGGAGAAGGCTCGAACACGGAGAAAGTCGGAACATGGAGAAGGTCGGAACACGGAGAACATTGGGACATGGAGAAAGGTGGAACATGGAGAGGGCTGGAACATGGAGAAGGTCGGAACACGGAGAAGGTCGGAACACGGAGAAGGTCGGAACACGGAGAAGGTCGGAACACGGAGAACATTGGAACATGGAGAAAGGTGGAACATGGAGAGGGCTGGAACATGGAGAAGGTCGGAACATGGAGAGGGCTGGAACATGGAGAAGGTCGGAACATGGAGAGGGCTGGAACATGGAGAAGGAAGGGTGGAACACAGAGAAGGTCAGAACATGGAGAGGGCTGGAACATGAAGAAGGGTGGAACACGGAGAAGGCTGGAACATGGAGAAGGTCGGAACACAGAGAGCGCTGGACCAATGAATTAGCACCTTCCAGTTGCCGTCCTGGAGGTGGGTCCTTCCCAAGGGCTGTCTGAATGGCTTCCAAAGTGATGGAGCCCAAGTACCAAACCCCCTCCAGCCCAAGCCCAACATCAGCCCTTCCCTTCCCAAAGGGATTTCCTGCAGGCAGGGCAGGGAGATGAGTGCCTCTCCTCCTTCCCAACCACCTTCCTAAGCACTGGTTCTTCATTTGAAGCCAAAAACTGGGCAGCTCCTGGGGACTAAAGGCATCAAAGCTGCTGCTGGATGAGGGAAACCTCTCCCCATGGCTGGAGCGAGGTCCTGCTGAGGTGATTTCAACCATGGGGCAACCCCAAAAGTTGGGACACAAGGCTGGAAACATCCGTGTTGGCCTTAAACCCTGCTCCAACCACACTTCCCAACATCCCAGCATGGTCAAACACCCTCCAAAGGGGGATGCTGTTGAGCTGGATGATGCTGGGACATGTAGAAGATCCCATGGTCCTGCTGGGGTAAGGTGGAGCTTGCTGGGCCCACCTGCCTCCTCTAACCAAGGAGAGCTCCCTTCTGCACATGGGAATATCAGGAATGGTGCCTGAAACTGGAAGAATTAAAAGGAATCTCAGCCAAGAGCAACCCAATGGTGACCACGGGGCTCTGAGCCTTCCCTCACTGGCCTGGTGGTGGCACTACAGAAGCATTTTCTCCTCCCACAGCTCCTCCAGCAGCTGCCAAGTGGGATTTTCCCTCTCTCATCCAGACAGCTGGTTCCCAGAATCCTTCCAGGAATTCCTCTGCTGCTGGGAAACTGGGATCGCAGCAGCCCCAGGCTGAGACTGAGAGAGCATCCCAAGAGCTGGGAGGACCCAAAGCATTCCAGAAGGGCTTTGGGATGCTCACAGGCAATAAATAAGGTCCAAGCACCTTCCTTTGGTGATGCTCCTGCACGTGATGATGGCCTCGGTACCACAGAGGACTTGGATTAAAAGGATGGGAATGCTACAAGAACAGGAGATGCTGAAGTTCCAAAGGGGATCTCAGAAGTCCAATGAGGTGTATGGAGCTCCCATCAGGGCCAGGATGTTCCCAACCCCTTGAGGAATGACCCCACAGTGTCTGCAGGCAGTGTTGAGCCTGGGGAATGGCTGGTATCCCAAAAAAGCAAGCTAATGGAATGCCTGAGGTGTCAACAGGGACTTGGGAAGTTGTTCTGTCTCCAGTAGCTGTCACATTCACACTCAACTGTGGTGTCCACAGTGAGAAGGTGGAAATGGTCAGAGAGGGCCAGGAAGGAGGACTGGAAGAGTGGGAAAAATTCCTGAGGGTGAGAGATTCTTATGGAGAACAGGGATCTGGAAACAGAGGAAGCCTTTAGTATGACCACGTTATCTGAAGAGGAGATGGAGCTGCTGCGTTCAGACCAGGAATGTTCAAGGAAAAGAGGAGATTTAGAAACAGGAAACAGCAGATTTACACTTTTCTACGAAGAAAATGGCTGATGGAGATGGGATCCTGGGAAGTTCTTCCCTGTGAGGGCGCTGGGCCACTGGGATGGGTTGAATGGAGAAGGTTTGGCTGCCCCATCCAAGGGGCAGGTTGGAGCAAGCTGCTCTATGGAAGGTCCCCCTCCCCATGGCAAGGGGGCTGGAACTGGAGGAGCTTTAAGGTCCCCTTCCAACCCAACCCAACCCAAGCCAACCCATGATTCCCTGATGCAGGACTCCATGGCTCCTACCTGCTTCCTTCCTCGCGCGTCCTCTGCCTTTCGTCTGGGCGATGACGATTTCCGTCTCCTCCTGGGTCATTTCGGAGATCTTCTGCAGGAAAAGCTTTTCCAGAGCTTCTGCCATTAAGACTATGTCATCCCCTGGCTGGAGAGAAACACACAGGAGACATGAGGCATAATTCCCACCCTCCTGAGGGCTGCTCTTCCCATTATTCCCATTGCGGAGCAGGATTAACGGCCCCGGTGTGGACAATTCCTCGCCCTAAAGCCCTTCTAGAGGTAGAACCAGATGATGGGCAGGGCCAGCACCGAGATGAGCTGGAGAACAACCAAGCCAAGGTGTTACCTGCCTGTGCCAAAGGCTGTTTTCCAAGGGAAGGGAAAAGAGGGAGAGGTGGCAGAGGAGCGGGATTCACGCCGGATGGTTGTTCCCACCACACCAGATCGCCCTCGCTTGGTGGGTCTCATGGAAGAGGTGTCCCCACAGAGCATCAGGGGTGAAGAAGAGCTTAGGATGGGCTTTGGAAGGGAACTTCTTCCCTAAAAAAGGAGGTTTTCCAGGAGGAATTGGACTGGGTTGAGACATCCCTTATGGCTAAAGAGGTGGGGAAGGAGAGGATGGTGCTAAGAGGACCTGGAGGAGAAGAATGCATTTGTGGAGGACACCCAATGATCTGGCCAGGAGCACCCTGCAGCCAGGCAGGGTGAGAAGAGCCAAGAGAGAAGGGCTGGAACGACAGCACAAGAGCCTGGATTGATGAGAAGGCAATAAACTCGTGGCCAACGGGTGACACCAAGAGAACCATGGCATGGTTCGGGTTGGAAGGGACCTTCAAGCTCATCCAGTTCCAACCAAGGGGCAGGGACACCTTGTGCTGGACCAGGCTGCTCCAAGCTCCATCCAGCTCCGGCTCTGCTGCCAACGTAAGGATGGTTAAAACCATTGGCTGATGGTCTGAGGCCTCCATGATGCCCTCAGAGATGTTTCTTCAGCTTAGATGCTTTTGAGCTCTCCAGCCTGGAGGAGATGGGTGAAGATTGGGGCAGCCAGGGTAAAGCTGACAGGGGAAACACCACGGTGGGAGGTGTCCGAGTCATCTGAAGTCTTTAAGAACCTCCCCTTGCTGGAGTTGCATCACCCTGGCTCAAAGCAGAAGGGCCAAGGGCCAAGGAGATGGCTCTGAAGGCCTCCAACTGCGAGTGTTTGCTTGGAACTGCCTGCAAAGGGCTTGTGCAAGAGGAGGAGGAGGGGAACGGGGTCAACGCACGCGAGGGCGAAGCAATGGGGCTGGAGAGGAACCAAACGGGAACCGAAACCCTTGGACAATGAGGGGTCAGGAAGGAAAAGGCTCCCAATGACTCCCAGGACCCTTCCTTATTGCTCATGATCCTTGTGGAGCAAGGGACCAGCCCAAGAACCTCCTCCAGCTCCCCAAGCTCCACCATCACGCTCCCAGAGGCCACTGTCCCATCACCACCATGGATGGAGAAGCCTTTAGATGCTCCTCATCCACCCCAAGAGCTCTTCCTGCGCCCCGGGAGGTTGCACAACTGTTTATGGGATGGATTTCAGGCTGTTCCTCACTGCCTGGAAGAGAATCTGCTCCGCTGAGGTCAGGGTTGGGCACGACCCATGAGCTCCTCCATCCAGCCCTGGTTTTAACTTGGAAGACTTTAGGGTTCCAAAGCAGCTCTAAGGTGGTTTCTTCATGAAGAACCTACTCCTCAAGAGCTCGTCTGACACCATCTGGAGCTCTGCTCAAGCCAGATCCCAAGAAAACCATGAAATCTTCCTTTCAAGAAGAGGAAAAGGGGAAGAAACAATTCCTGGACTACTGATTCCAGCAGGGAAGACTGTTGGGGTGTGCAGCCCTGCCTAAGCTCCCTCGGGTTGAATCCTAATGAAGTTGTTCTTGGAGGTGGTTCTCTTAAAGACCCATTCCAAGCAGCACCATGCCCACTTCCACCCCGTTCCAAGGAAGGGGTGGCCAATTCCCATTGGAAACAAGGCAAATTTGGGAACTCTGTACCTTATTGTAGATGTAGCAGTTTGTAAACATGGTGTTAAAATCCTGGATACATTCTTGAGCATTCCAGTAGTAGTTGTTCTCCAAACGCTTCTTTATTGTTCCCATATCCATTGGGGTTTTAATGATCTTGTAATAATCCTGCCAAGAGGAAAGAGGGAAAGGTCAGAGTGGGAATAAGCCATCCGTAAATGGACCTGGATTCCACCACCTCATCCCTATGGAATGAGCCTCCATGCCCAGCACTCGGCCACCAATGGCTTCTCCACTGGGATTTTAAGTTCAAACCTTGGGCAGTCCAAGTGTTGGATCACTGAGTCCAGCCACTGGATCAAGTCCAGCCACTGGATCAAGTCCACCTTGATCTAACAATCAAGCCCAACCACGAGATCAAGCCCAACCACGAGATCAAGCCCAACCACGAGATCAAGCCCAACCACGGGATCAAGCCCAACCACGGGATCAAGCCCAACCACGGGATCAAGCCCAACTTGATCTAATGATCAAGCCCAACCACAGGATCCAGCCCAACTTGATCTAATGATCAAGCCCAACCACGGGATCAAGTCCAACCACTGGATCAAGCCCAACCATGGGATCAAGCCCAACCACGGGATCACCACTGGATCAAGTCCAAGCATTGGATCAAGTCCAAGCACTGGATCAAGCCCAACCACTGGATCAAGCCCAACCACTGGATCAAGCCCAACCACTGGATCAAGCCCAACCACTGGATCAAGCCCAACCATCGGATCACCACTGAATCAAGTCCACCCACTGAAGATGGCCTCTGTGATGCCAGGAGAAGCCTGGACCCCCACACCAGACCCATAGGGCCTCACTCCTTCCACCGAGCACCATCACCCAGTCTCTCCCCTGCACCCTTTACTTACAGGGAGGTTGAGCTTGACAGCGTCCACAGGCTGCTGGAAAGGCCACGCAAACTGGTGCTTCCACAGGGTCTTGAGCACCACCTTGAGCAGGTACTGCAGCTGGTTGGTCTGTCGCTTGGGTTTGTTGGGGTTGGAGGTCTCCGGCGGCGGGGGGTTCACACCTACGACGTTGCCTTGCTGGGGCTGAGCCTGGGACTGCGTCGTAGACATCTGGGTGGCTTCAAGGCCATCCCCCATCACGGGCAGGTTTCTGAGTCTCGTTCCAGGGCCGCTCTCTGCCGACATGCTATTGATCCCATTGCATTCCTCACCGGATACCCTGCGGAACAAGGGCAGGGAGGGCACATTTCAAAGCCAGGTTCTGGCCCAAGGCGGTGCTGAAAACCAACCGGTGGAGCTCCGTCGGAGCACCTCGGGCCCCACTCGTTTGGGCCCATCAAATGATGTCAGATGGGTAAGGAAGGCTGTGCCAAGGGAATTCCATGGCCAGGAGTCAGCGGTGCTCTCTTTGCTCCTGATTTTTACTCCTGTCCTTGCCTAATCCAGCCAAAAGGACCTCAATGTTCTCCATAGGGTTCAAACGCTGCTGGCTCGCGGCAGGAACCACCTTCAGCTCCAGGGTTGAGTTTGCCAACACTAGAAGAGACCTTAAGCTGGTGTTTGGCCAACTTTGAGCCCCACTAAAGGAATGCAGGGCGAGACATGGATCTCCTTTCAGCTCCTCAGTAGTCCCCCCCCCACCACCATGGGTCAGCTAACCCCAATTTCATGCCCAAATCCATCTTTTAGGTGGATGTTGAGCTTCCATGAGATGGTTTAAGCTGGACCACACAGTGCACAGACCCCCATGTAACTCATAGTGTCTGCTTTTGGGAAGTGATTTAGGTAGATGATCCCCTTTAGGTCCATCATCTAGGCTGACAAGTCTTTCGGTAGATCATCTAGGGAGGTCACCTTTAGGTAGGCAATCCCCTCCAAGATGGGCCCATCGTCCAGTTTAATGCTGAGCACACGTTAAGCTTAAGACATGCAGCTCTGAATTTAGGGTTGGGTTCATATTCTGATGCCTTAGAGCAGCCCCATGGCTCTAGTCATGGACGGGCTCTCCACACGGACCACAGAGAGGAACAAGCCAGAGACACAAAGCAATTTGACCTCCTATGTCCCCCCTCAGCTGTGGTCCATGGCTTTAACTGGTCTAAATCTAACCCTGAGCACCCTCACAGCCCAGGGCACACCTTGGTCTTTACACAATGGGTTTAACTTCAGGGCTTCGAGTGAGTTGAAGCATCACTTAATGCTTTGTGGCACATTAAAGGGAAGCTCCCAAGGGACAAACTGCTCTTGGCCAAGCACAGGGAACCCTCTGTTCACTGCAAGGAGCTACTTTACCTTGTAGGATACATTGCCATAGAATTTTGCCCCAGAAAATGATGCAGAGTCAGAAGTTGCTTGGCTTGTCCATCTATCTTCCGTGGCTTCAGGCACAGATGCCTTCAGATACCGTATCTGAGGGAAGAAACAAGCAGTTAAGCCAAGGTAGCAAGCAAAGGCATCCAAAATGAAGGTACCTTCAGAGAAACAGGGACTTCTCAATACTCCAGGGAAGGAAAGGAACCAACAGACCCCTGCAAACACAGGGCCACCAATGGAAAAACAAGGAATTGACACTGGAGTTCAGCTTTTTCCAGCTATTTTTCCACCTTTTAGACAAGCTTATTCCTGAAATGCATCCGTTCAAGGCCCAAGACTGGTTTCTTCCCCATATTTATCCTTGCATTTATCCCATACCCTTTCCACTGGCTCCTTTGGAGGGATCCCACCACCTTCCACTTGTGTTATCAACTCAAGCACTTGTTTCCCCTCAAGGGGAGCATGGTCTCATGCTGGAGAGAGGCTGAGGACAGGGGATGGGATGAGAAGGAACAGCTTCCAACGGGAAGAGTTGGATGGGATATTGGGATGAAGCTCTTCCCTGGGAGGGTGGTGGGACACTGGGATGGGTTGAATGGAGACGAGTCGGATGCTCCATCCCTGGCAGTGCTCAAGGCCAGGTCGGATGGGGCTTGGAGCTGGATGAGCCTTAAGGTTGTGTCCTGGTTTCCAGTGCTGCCTGGAATCCAAGCCCCCAGGAGAAGGCAGCTCTGCAAGTGCTGCTGGCACTCAGCAGAGATGCCCAAACCCATCCAGATGAACTTAAAATGCCCAAATTCAGCCTCAGTGGTGGCCACAGGGGGACAGCCTGGTGTGGCTCAAAGCACCAAGAGGCGTGGGAGATGGAGCTGCACAGGGATGTGGGAGCAGGGACCTCCTGTCTGAGGGTGGGAGATGCCACAGGAATACACCAAGATCCTGAAAACCGAGTTACTTTGTGCCGTGAAGCTTCTCCCTGCCCCTGTTTCTCCCTGCTGGAATCAGCTCCCTAGGAAAAAGCAGCCTCAAACCATTCCAGGAGGGATTTAAGGGATGGGAGGGACGTGGCTTAGGGGTGCACTTGGGAGTGCCAAGCTAATGGTTAGATTCAATCTTAAAGGTCTTCTGCAGCCTAAATGCTTCTATAAGCCCACCCAGCAGCGGGATAACCAAGCTGAGATCCAGCTCTGCATCCCCACAACAGGATGAAGGTTCATGGAATCCCATCTCTGGCAAAGCCAGGGATGTGTCCCCTGCATCCTGCCTGAGGGTTACCTCCATCCCAAGCACTCAAAGCTGAAGTGTGAAGCTCATTCTGGCTGCACACCACTCCCACAACCCCCAAAAGCTGGGAATACCCCCAGCCATTTGGGATCCTGACCTGAAATCCGAATGGACCCGTTGAGGTTTTCGGCTCTTCTTCACCAGCTGAACCCTCTGACCTTCATTTTCGAGGCTACTCTTGAAAGAAAGATCTGGAAGGGAAAAGAAAGGAGCATTAACTCAGCATCAGAGCCCAAAGGCAGGATGAACCCTTCCCCTTTGCCTTCTGCTCTCCGTGTCTCTGCCTTTATTCATAGGAAGCAATATGTATGGGTTGGAAAACCAGGAATGAAGGGGTGAGAAGCGGGTGGGGATGGGGGAAGGATCCAAGGCAATGGTCCAGCTCCATCACCCAAGTGAGCAGGAGTTCATCTGCGCTCACAAACCCATCACGGCTCTCTGAGAGCTTCCACAAGCACAGCTTCACCTCCAGGTTCCACACCTGGCTCTTCCAAGAGCCCTTTCCAGTTGTTTAAGCCAGGTTTAACTTCGGGAAGACCTGGATTTAATCCAACCCAGGCAGCTCAAAGCCTGGTTTTGCAGCTTCCAAGAGGAGCTGAGCCCCATTTGTGCTCCAGTTTGCAATGGGCATCACCTAACAGAGCACCACAGATGAGGTTTAAGCTCACACCACAAAGACAACCCCTGGAAGGTGACTGGAACCATGACCAGCACTGGTTTAACACTGCCATCATGCACTCCCCCCACAGCCCAGGAGCCACTTCACCACATCCAAATACCTTAAATTCCATAAAACCCAGCTTGAATTCCATTCTCAGGGGCTTTAATTCCATTCTGGGGCCAGGCCAGGCCATGAAGGACATGGGAGATGTGACATCCCCCCCCCCCCCCAGCAAAGGGAATTTAGGGCCTAAGGACCAGCTTCACAGCCCCAACTCACTCTAAACTCAGCCCTAGAAAGGTGCAGGAGGCTGAGCCTGCCCTGGGATGAGGAATCCCAAGGGAATTGTGGAGATCTCCTGCTTTCCATCAGGTTGCTCAGGGCTTGGTCACTCTAGAGCCATTGTGGAGGCTGGAGCTGATCTGAGGAGAGCTCTACTCCCCCTTTTTACTCCTAACAAAGCCCAGCCTGGAGGAAGATGGACACTGACACCCTTGCAGGGAGGTAAATCCACATGGATCCTGGAATACCCCGAGGCATCCCCTGCTCCTGCCTCCCTGTGCTTCCTGATACAGCTCATGGTCCATCCCAGCCACGTGAGGTCCTTTTAGGGATCTGAAACCTTCAAACCCTCCTCATTCCACCAGGATTGCTGTCCCACACCTACCTCCATTAACAGACCTGCTCCAGGAATACCATGGATCACGTTCCTAGCACTAAGCCCACTTAGCTGATAGCATAAACTCCATTAAATCACAAGCACAGGTTGGTTTTCCTCTTGAAGATGCAGGAGCTTGTGCTCCTCCTCTAGCATCCTCTGTGGGGCTCCAGCAGCTCCAAGAGCTATAGGGAGAAGACACCAGGTCTCCTGCTGAGGGTTGGAGCTACAAGCCCCACTAAACCATGGTGATTTAAAGGGTTTGTATCACCAGTTTTTCCCCATTGGGATACATGGGGATGAGCAAGAATCACACACATTAAGACAGGGGGGGAAGGTTTCAATCCTGAGCAATGAGTGAAGTCCAGACTTGAAGAAAGGGGTGGAAAGGATGGGATAAAACAGCCAAAAAGGGGGAAAATAAGGATTTTTTTTCCCCTTGAAGAAGGCAGAGAGCAAGGCAAAACCCCTGTAAATGATCCATGTAGTGCCTGAAAATGGGATTTAAGGGAATGATGATGATCTTAAACATTGGTCAAGTCCTGGAAGGTGACAAGAGGGTTGCCACTGGCTGAGCTTTAAGGTCCCTTCTGACCCAAACCATTCCCAGCTTCCATGAAGCCCCTCAAGATGGGATCATGTCCCGGATGAAATCACTGCTGCCCACTCATTACCTCTCCATTGGAGCCAAGCAGGAGGTCACCAGCACCCAGACACCCAAGGCCTCCATGGGACACATCACCCCAATGCTGGGTGCAACAAGTCCTTCCAGAGGCACTTGTTGTGTCTGGGAAGCTTATCTCCATGCAGGGGGTGCATCCAGCTCCAGGACACAGAGTTCAGCTGGAAACATCGTTTTCCACATGGATTTTGCTCAGCTCCAGCCACCTCTAACACCCAAGTGATGCTCTACCACCCCCCCCGATATCCAAGTGTGTGTAAATGAGTATTAAACCCTCAGTTTTCCAGCAAAACAAGGGGGGAAAATCCCACCTGGATGTTTCCAAAGTGGATTTTTTTTTTCCACTCAGTGATTCCCAACTTCCCACATGGAGCTATTTTTATCCTGAAGCTGTGCTTTATAGTAAAAGCCTGACTGCTTCCAGTGCTTTCACCCTGAATTCCACACTGGAATAGCAACTGGAGACCCCTGCTCCCAGCACGGAGCCGAGATTCCCAACTCCACAAAGGAAAGGGAAAAGGTGGAATTCGATCCAGGAATTGCACTTAAACCCAGCATTTCTGATCCACCTGGATCCCTGAATTCCCACATCAACACCCAAAGCCACCGGCTTGGGAATGATTTGTTGATCCAAAGGGTGAGCCCATGCATTTTAGACCACGTATGAGGGCTAAAGCCTTGCACAAAGCTTTTATTATCCACTGCTTTCCTGGGAAAAGTGGGAATTACCAGTGCTTCGGATACCAGGATGGTTTTCCTCCTCCTTATCCCCACCTGAGCCGAGCTCAGACACCAGCACTGAACTAAATCCAGGTGTGGATGAAGCCTGAACAGGAGCCAACGTGCACCAAACTCCCTGGAATTCCCATTGTGGGATCCTCAGCCCTGGGTACCCAAACCCCAGCTGCATCCAGGCAGGAGTGGGTACTTCCCATTGGGAAAACAGGGATCCGATGTGCTGCATAAAGGAAATCCAAGGTAGGAAGCTCCGAATCCTGCTTAAAATCAGGGGGAATATCAAGTTTTTCCTCACTCTTGAGACAACCAGAACAAACTTCCCCCCTTCCCATGTGCCAAAAGCCACATTTAAAGCTGGAATCATGGATTTAATACATCAGGAATGAATGAGATTCAGTTCAGGTCCCCAGCCAGCTTCCAGGCTGCAAGTGCCCATCAGAGCTCCAGAGCCCAGGAAGAGGTTTTCCAGGAGGCACAGTTTAGCCTCAAATCCTTTCACTTATGGGAGAATCCATGCTCCATGCAGGGATCCATGGATTTCATCCCATATTCCATCCCATAAGAAGCCAAAGCAAAGGTGGGGAGGGAAAACCACATGGGAATGGCCCCAAAAGCAGGGAGCTGGCTTCATATTCCCATTTCTGCCTGGTCAAGAGACTCCCAGCTTATCTGCTCTTGGGAATGAGGGGTTTCCCTTCTCTTCATTGCACAGCCAGCCTGGAAAGACTGGAAAAGGCCAAGTGGGAGCAGCAGCTGGGATGGTTCCTCCTTCCCTTCCTTGTGGGGCTCACTCCTGGCCAGGAGCTTCCTAAGCTTGAGGCTGCAGCTGGAAAAGGCAGCTTTGATCCCATTAATCCCAAAGAGTAGAGCACAAGGAGCCACCACGTTGTGTAAACCACGGGAAGAGGAATGGGAATGTTCCTAACCAGAGCAATGGACACCAACCTCAATCGTTCTCCAGGAGGGAAGACAGTGAGGGAGTAAGGAGCCGGGTGATGCAACAGGGAGAGCATGTTTCCATTCCCACTTCAATCCAGATGGGAGTGGAGAAGGAAAGGCAGTGATCCACACAGCAGGGTCAGTGTGCTCCAGAGCAGGAAGGAGCTCCCAAGCTCCTCCTCCTTAAACAGGGATTGGAGGAATCATTGGGGTAAAGAGGACCCCAACTCACTGTGAATGAGGAGGACACATCCAGATGGGTTCGCTCCGAGGTGTGGGAAGCAGTGGGATGTTCCTGTTAATCCTCACCCTGGAGTTAAGTTACTCACCTCAGCCTGGAATAGCTGGAGGTGAGCTCCTTGAGCTCGGCTTAAAGAGCAAAGGGGACCTAAGGGTTAAACCTGAGCTCCTGAAGGATGCAGGATCAAACAGCAGGCTTCAAATGAACATCCAGAAGGCGATTTCCTGCTAAAAGAGCTGGGATACAGAAGGATTATGATCCTCTATCCAGAGCAGGCTTCCTTAGAAGCCCATTTGAGGCTCCACACCGGAACCCTGAGCCCATCCATGGCTGTAGAGACAGAGCCCGCAGCCGCTCGGCATCCCATCTTTCAGGAGCTATCAATAGCCTGGGAGAACACAGGGTTCCCAAAGGGCCTTTCCCAGCAAATCCCAGCTGGAAGCCGAGCTAAGCCAGGACAAAGCAAGGTCAAGAGCAAACAGAACCAGCTGAGAGGTTCAAGGGGCCAAAAGCAAAGCACCAGGCTCCAGACAGGACTTACCCAAGGCTTGGGAGTCACTTAAGAGCAGGATCTCTTATGCAAAGACCCATTCCCACTGCTTCCTGCCCTTCCCACAGCTCTGAATAAGAAGAGACCAGCAGGAAAAGGTGCCTTGCTCCCTTTATTTTACAGCCAGACCCAGCTCTGGGGTCCTCATGTCCGATTCCCCACTTCCCAGTGCTCAATCCCATCAGCAACAGTGGAATAAATGCTATTTCCCCCCCCCCCCTTTTCCCTCTTCCTCCTCCTTTTTCCCCCACCCCATTCCAGTGATTCCATAGGCAGAGGGGAAAGTACAAGCGGAGAACACAGAGATCAAAGCGTGTCCTGCCCAGCACCACACCTTCCCCTTCACTCTTCCCCCAGGGGGAACCGGATTGTGCCCCAATTAACTCTTAATTACACCCCAAGTCATTCCCAACGGATCCTGCCGGGGGTTTGGGAGCAGCACAAAGTTGGGAATCATGGCCTGAACCAGCAGGAATAGCGGTGCTGTTGTGCTCTGGGTTTATCCCTTCTCCTTAGCATGGTCCTGAGCTCCTGCAGGGATGACAGGCTGGAAATGGCCCTAATCCCAAACACAGTGATCCCAGGGAAACCTTTGGAGCAATGAATATTCCTTCTCACTCCGGATTATTCCCCGCTCTGAGCATCAGGATGAAGTGACTGAAAGGGATTTAAACCGGGTTTCTGCCCATTTGCTTCCTTCAAGTGGGAATTCAGCACCATGGGGCAAAGTCATTCCCAACCCTCTCATCCAGGAGAGGTGTTGGGGGGGAAAACCCCATCTCCATGGGGTGGAATTAACACAGTCCCACCTTCCAAACCAAGCTGCTTTGAGCCAATCTGAGCCCTAATCTCAATCCCAACCACACCGCAGCACATGCACACACATGGAATTAAGGGGGAGACATTGGGAACAGAACAAATTCCCACTTTGGAGGCTGGAATTGGGTTGGTGGAGCCTTTGGATCCTTTGGTTATAGATCCCTGTTCCACTGCTGTAGGAGGAGGTTGCTGATGGAAGCAAAACTGGTTTTACACTCCCCACCTGATGCTGCACGTGGCTGGTTCCAACCCTCAGCAGCAGCTCCATAGGAGGCACATGGAAACCAGCCCTAAAGCCACTGATTCTTCCCCAAATTCAGGCTTCACATCCCAAATCTGATGCTTCCGTCAGAAGCCAGCGCATAGGAGGATCCCAGGAAAACCGGCTCAACCAGCTGGGCAAAGGGATTCCAACCTGGGATCCGTGGCCGAGCTGCATCCGGATCCTTACAGAAGGAACCAGGACAATGGATGTAGCTGTTTGTGGGGTTTTGGGTAGGAAAACCTGTCAGGAAAGACCATAAATGGGTGCTGGGACACTGGGATGGGGTGAAGAGAGAAGGTTTGGATGCTCCATCCCTGGCAGTGCTCAAGGCCAGGTTGGATGGGGCTTGGAGCATCCTACTCTAGTGGAAGGTGCCCCTGCCTGTGGCCATGGATGAGCTTTAAGGTTCCTTCTCAACCCATCCCATGATCCCATGAATTCCGCTCATTTTCCATCATCCCTTTCCAAAACAAGACCAATTACAACTGTTTTTCAGGTATTCAGGGGTAACAAAGAGGTGCCTATAGCAAAGAGTTGGAATTAGATGACCTTCCATCCCTAACTATTCCACGATTCCTGAGCTGGGGAATGCTGGAGCTGTCTCCCAGCAGTTCTGGAATATCTTCATTGAAACCCCACTCATAAAGGACACCCCATGGGTCCCATTGCTCTCATGCATGTAAGAGCTGCAGGCGGGGACTAAAAGGGACTTAAAGCCAGGCTTCAAGTGTAAAGATGAAAGCTGAGCAGCAGAACCAGCCCTCCATTCCCAGAACTTCCTGCCCCAGGGATATTATTCCTTTCCAAGGGTTATTCCTCACTTTAACAGCTCTCCAGCTCCTCAAATGAGCACAGAAAGGGATTCCAAGAAGGAACGTGCTACAGGAATAGGGCTTTGTTAGGCCTGCTTGAGGCTGTAACTTGCTGCACTGGGAAAAGGGGTGGAAAAGAGGAATTCTGCAACCCAAAACAGGAGGAAAAGGGAAAACCTGAGTGCACAGAGCCAGCCTGGAAGAGGTTTCAGCCCAGGGTCCTTGTGCTGGGTTCAACCAAGAGAAACCTTGAACCCTCTCCTCTGCTTGTGCCAGTTCCCAGCACAGCCCAAGGGATTGAAATGTTCCCAAAAGAAGGATTTTGCTGAGGACAATCCCAGGGAAGATGCGTCCCTCCTGCAGGACAAGCAGGGGTTAAGCCCAAACCCTCCACTTGAGCCAAGCACAGTGAGAGACAGCAGCATCCCATCCCTTCCAGCCACCAGGAAAGCATGGAAGAAGAGCTATTCCCGATGGAACAATGACCCAGCTCCTCTCCCAGCCCATAATAACCCTCAGCGAAGGATAAACCACAAGGAGAAAGGTCCCAACACACCTGGCCAAAGGTCTTTGGGGATCCCCGCCTGGTTCCAGCCCCCTGGAATACCTTCCATTAGAGCAGGATGCTCCAACCCAGCCTTGAACACTGCCGGGAATGGGGCAGCCACAGCTGCTCTGGGCACAAATCCCTTGGAATTCCCACTGGGATCACCTCCACTTCCCCAGGTTTTAGGGTCCAGGTGATCTTACCTAAAGCTGGGATCGACCCAAAGGTGAACCAAGTCCCATTGGAGACTCCAAGGAACGGGAAAGGGTGAAAACCACCACTTGCTCTGTGCCACTTCTGCTGCTTTTGAACCCAAAACTGCCCCAAGAGAGCATGGATCAGCTCCTGCTACCTGGAGCCTCCTTCCCTATGGAGCCAGCCATGGAATGGGAACAGACCCAAGCAGCAGGTTGAATCAAACCCAGGCTGTATCAAACCTGAGCCAAACGTTGGCTCTTTGAGCTCACAGTGTAGAAAACCAGCTACAAAACCACCTCATTTCTCCCAATATCCCACCTTCTTCCTGCTTTTCCTTAAGGATTCACCTCTTCCCAAGGGGCTGCTACTGATGGAGGCGCAGAGGGGGATAAAACCAACAGCAAAGTGCTCCTTAAATAGTTCATTTATTGCATCCCCTTTCCCATATCCCATTCATGAGGAACTGAAGGATCGTGCCTGGTGGTGGATCAAAGGGGTTTAACTGTTGTTTGAATGAGGAAGTGGGACACAATTCCAGCTTCCAGGCTTGGTTGAATCCCACATCTCACTTAGGAAAGCCAACATGGAATGAAGCCGACCCTGTAAAAGCCCCCTTTAAACACAACTGCTTCATGACACTGCTATTAACGTGAGCCAGGTTGAAGCAGCACCTGACCTGTAATTCCCACTTTCAATCCACATCAACCACAAGCTGCTCCATCAGCACCCGCCTGAGCCCAGCTTTTAGGCTTTTTTAACCAATAAACTGGTTTTAAAGCAAATAAACTGAGTTTTAAGGCAAATAAAGTCAGTTTTGCTCCAACAACTGCCCCAGAAGCCGCCTGATGGGTTCAAACCACTCCAATCTCGTTTAAATCCAACATATTCTGCTTGGATACCCACTAATTCTGCCACATTTCGATGTGGTACCAGGTTTTGGGGTGTTTTGCCTTAAACCCCCTCCATTTTCACCTCCTGGGTTTGCTGTCGTTGCCATACAGAAGCTCCATCAGGCTTCAAATCTGTCTTAACACCAGCTTGGTTGAGCTAAACCCAGGCTTGAGGCTTGGCTTTGCTTATCAGCTCCCTCCTTCCCTACGTCAGGAATATCAGGAAGCCACCGTTCAAGCCCCCCCCCCCCCACGTTTCAAGGCTGACGGAATTCCTGCTTTCAGGAAGTTGCTTGGATGCTGCTGCTTTAAGGTTGTTGGATGTGGCCCTGGATTGGTGCCATCTCCCTCCTCCGGAGCAAAAGGCAGGGCCGGGCTATCCCAGCCTTTGGAACAGGAATAATCAGTTCCTCTCCTCCCACTGGCTGGAACAACGGGACAGAATTCCTCCTGGATAGACCAGGAATGGCAACGGAGCTGCTCCCTCCCCTTTAAAACAGGGATTGGGAAAACCACGAGGCACACACTTCCCAAATGCTTTGGGATAAACCCCATTGTCCCATGAAAGCAACGCTCAGCACGAACATTCCTTAAGGAGAAGGAGGAGGTTTGGGTCTTGGAGGGGCCCTCTCCCTGTTCCCAAGTGGGAATTTCGCCTCATTTCAAGGTATTCCCCATCCTCCCGCCATCCCAACACTTTCCCCTTGATGCTCCAAGATCCATAAGGAAAACCCTTTATCCCAGTGGTGTTTTCCCTGCGGGGAGGTGTCTGCTGTAAGGCAGGAGACACGGATTAAGCCACCACAAGCCCGTAGCATGTTAAGGACACTGTTTGTCCACACTTCCCAATGAGGAGCTGCTTGGAGCAGAATTCCCTGGGTTGGAATTTCACTTCACTCTTCACCTAAACCAACCTTTGGGGTATTTGCTCCCAATGGAGATTTAGTGAATACTGAACCAAATATTGATTATTTCATCAAAAAAAAAGAGGGTGCTTTCACCCCAGCACATCGCACCTCGCTCAATAGGAGCAAGAGCCACAAACCCTCCATACCCCTGTTCCAAGAGGGATAAATCCATTGGGACGTGGGTCCGGCAGGATCCTGCTCCCTTTTCCCATTGCTGTGATTTATCCATCACTTCCTTCTGGAAGTGTTAGAGCAAGATGAGCATTCCTTCATGGCTTGGTGTTGCCTTAATCCCAACTAAAGGAAGTTATTGTGCTGTTGGGCTGGGATCTGAAGCAGCCCAAGGCTCATCCCAGAGGGGAAAGGGGATCCACGTGAGTTTCCCCTTTCACATCCGCTCTGCAGAGCTGCCCTTTGAATCCCACTAATCCTCACCCCATCCAAGCCGGCAGCACGGGTGATGCTGCTCCCAAAGCTCTTGGATTTAGATGGCAGAGAGCTGGAAAACACCCATTATTCAGTGACACCCCCCAAACCCCTCTGCAATTCCCTTGTGAGCTTCCAGAGACTCCGCTTTCCTCCATCCCGTAGCAAAAAGGCTCCAAAACCAGCTGAAAACCGGGATTCAAACCTGGATAGGGGCAATTCCTTCCCCCCATCCATTCCATCCCCTTGCTTGGGTTGAAGCAGAGACATGATTCAGGCTCAAATTCAATGCGTGGTGGGTGACACAACCCCCCCTCGTCCGAGCTGGCACCGGCTCCTGGGCACATCCATGGCCCTCACCTGGCATTCCCATAGGGATCTGGGCTGGGAAGAGCTGCCCCAAGCTGGGTTACAGCCATCTCCCACCCCTAGGATCCATCCTATTCCTGTGCCCCTTCTATATTTAGGAAGGAACACCCGCTCTGATGAGGTCCCATCCCTTACAAACAGCAAAGGAACACGATTGGGATGCACCTTTACCCATCCCCTTCCCCACCAAAGCCAGGCAATACGGACACAGAGCACGAGCAGCAGCTCCGATCCCAGGTTCCAGCCTGGTTTGCCTGCACTTGGGGTTAAGGTGAAAGAGCTCCCTGCAGAGCACTGGGGCACATTCCTGAACCGGAGCCAGCAGATCCCAAACCAGCCTGGAGTTTGCTTTGGAGAAACGATGCCAGAACATCCAGGAATGGTTAACGAAGGGGGTTGGCTCCACGCACCTGAGCCCAGCTCCCTGTTTAACACCAAAAGGCTTCCCGATTGCAATTTACTACATCTAGAAGGAAACAGCAGCATTCCCGGTTTGCAGGTCGGATCCCAACTCCAACCCAACTCAATCCCTGTTTCCTCTTCCAGCAGGAACGGGATTCACACTCGGGATATGCTTTGCTAGCACCGGTGGTTAACAGCCCATCACCTCCACTACATGCATCAGATAAGGCAGCAACAACAGTTACCCAGCTTTGAGCAATCCATGCAGTCAGAGGGGGATGAAACAATCCAGGGACACGAGGGTTGCCTGCACTCAGGAACTCACTGCTGTTTTTCCATGCTTGGAAGCACGGAAAGGCCCCGGTGTAAGAGCAGCGACCACCTCGCACTGGGAACACCCAGCGCCGTGCACCCACTGCCGTTAGCAACAAGCCCACCGGGGATGAATCACAAGGGCCTCAAATGGGTTTGAGGGCTTCAAACCACCCCTGGTTGAGTTACCCGAAGCACTCTGGGTCCTTTTCGTGCCTAAAAAACGGCTCAATTTGCCTGGGGCCAAACCCAACCCAAAGCACAAACAGGCGAAAGAAACCTCTAAAACGCCAACAAGTGGTCAAAACCACTCAAACGACCCCAAAACGGTGGCAGGAAACAGAAGCTAATCACCCAGGTGGGTGTCCCACACGTTCGTTACGGTTTGAACGAGCAGCTTAACGCCTGACACCGTAACACACGCATCCCTACGAGCAACGGCGCTGTGCTGACTCTCAAACCACACCGGGAGCTGTTTGTCCGAGGGGATAACAGGGATTCCTTGGGAATACCGCTGCGGAAAGCCGGGAAGCTTTAAGCTTCTGGGAAATGAGAACTCTTCGTGAAGCTTTGAGGATTGGAAAGCATCGGGAAACCAACCGGGAAGCAGCGGGGTGGCTGCGGCTGCGCTGGTTGATGGTGATGGGAGCTGGGTTTTGCCTCCCTGTTGTTAATCGGCCGCTCCAAGCCGTATCTCCCACAGCCAACGCGCAATTGGGAAGGGGAGCGGCCTGAGGGCAATCCCCGCCGCACCAACCCGGCGTCCCCCTTCCCAAACCCACCCGACAGCGGCTCCGGAAGGACCCAAAGTGGCAAAACAACCGGAAAACCCACCTCAAACCGCGAATAAACGCGGGGAGATGGAGGCGAAAAGCCCCAACCCGCCCCGCTGGACGCTTACACCGTTACCCCCCCCCCCTCCGCCCAAGGACACCGGCGCGGTGCCCATCGCCTCCCGGCCCCATTCGCTTCGCTCCCCGGCTCCCATCGCGCCCGTTGTCCGCTTCCCCCCCCCCGTCTCCTGCCCCACCTCAGCGAGCGGCCGCAGGGCCTGGGCGGAGGCGAGCGGCCTAAGGCCTAACGGCAGGCCTCCCCCTTCCACCAGCGCTAGGCCCGGTTCCCGGTTCCACCACCCCCCCTCCCCGCCGCCGCCGTCGTACTGCGGGGCTCGGTGAGGGACCGGTGAACGGCGGCGTCACTCACCGAGAGCCTTGAGGCCGGGCCGGGCCTGGCCGCTGCCTCCGCGCAGGAGCCGCCGCTTCCTCCTCCCGTCCGCCGACAAAATGGCGGCGGCAGGAAGTGCCCCCGCGCCGCCCGCCCGGCCCCGCCCCACCGCACGCACTCTGCGTACCGGCACGACAACGGCGTAACGCGAACCCGCTCCCCGCCCCCCCCTCCGCGCAACGGCTACGCTAACAGCGCAGAGACGCCTTCCCACCGACGTAAACGCCGTAGCTACGGCGCCGGCCTTTACGCAAGCGGCGTAACACAGCCAGCGCAGTGCTCTCGAGGGGGGTTACGCAAAGTGCGTAAAGAGCGGAGATTCCGCACACCCCCTCCCTCCACCGCTTTGCGCAGCGGCCTACGCAGCCGGCGCGTGACTGCCCCCCCCCCCCTTTACGCCGTTGTCGTAAGCTAGGCCTCAAACCTACGGGCGGGCTCCGCGCACGCACTTTACGTAGGCCTCCCTGACGCAGCGGCCGCATTACGCAATGCGGGTTACGCCGGCGGGGCGACGTATGAGGCGTTGGTGAATCCCGAACCCCCCCCCACTTCCCGTCTCCCCTTCTCCGTCCCTCACCGGTACCCAACCCCCACCCCTTTCCCCCCCCCTCCCCCATCACCGCCGGTGCCGGCCCAGCCCCCACCGCCGCCGCTGCCCTCACCGGGCCCCGCTCTTACCTCAGGTGGGGGCGGGGCCGGGCGGGTCCCGGTACCGGTAGCGCTAAGGAAGGCGGGGGGGGGAGGGGGGAATTGGGGGAGGGGAGGAGGAGGAGGAGGAGGAAGAGGAGGGAGGGGGAGGGGGAGGAACCGGGTACCGAGGGGCAGCGGGTCCGGCAGCGGCGCCGCACTGACCTCACCGCGCTGCGCCTGACGTCACGGCGCACCCGCGGCACGCCCCCCCCCTCCCCGGCGTGACGTCACCGGGGCGGGCGCGCGGGTGTGTGACGTCACCGCGGGGCACGGTGAGATGTTGGTTGCATTTATGGGGCTAAAAAGATAAAAAAAAAAAAAGAGGGGGGATTTTGGGGGAAAAAAAAAAAACCCAAAGGATTTACTCCGTGTCCGGCTGATAAATCCCCAACTCGCAGCCATGGGTTTTGGGGTGAATCCTTTGGGAAATGGGTGCAGAGAACAACTGCAAATTCTCCTGGAAAAAGGTTTTTTTTTGTTTTGTTTTTTTTTTGGGGGGTGTAAAACAACTTTCTGCCCCCAAAATGAACCCCGGCCCCATTCCCAGCGGGAATCCCAACAAATGTGGGCCAGCCCCAACGTGTGAGGGCAGGACTGGGATGAACGCATTCCCCAAAGGGGGGGGGGGGGGGAAATCTCCCTTTTTTTGGGATGAAACCAACTGAAAAGTCCCCCAAAACAGCGGATTTAGGGGGATGAGGCGCCGGCATTCCAGACCCAAGGAGCCGCCGGGATCCAATCGATGCTTTTATTCATTTGCTCTAAAACCCTCCCCCCCCCACCCCCCCCCCAACAACTCCCGGGTTTCTTGGGGCTGGATCCTGCGTTTTCCATCCTAAAACACCACCACAAACGAGAGGGATTTGCAGGAAGGAATTGCTACTGGGATGAGGGAAGCTCCTCAAGGCCATGGCTGGGCCCTTCCCCTTTAATTAACACACCCCCCCCTAATTAATCAAACTCTAATTAATCACCCTCATCATCAACCCAGAATCACAGCCTCTACCATCACCTTCGCACCCATTCACAGTTACTCCGGTTGCGGCTCCGTGGCTGCCGCTGGAGCCTCTTCCTCCTCTTCCTCCTCACTCCTACCGGCCGCTTCCTCCTCTTCCTCCTCCTCCTCTTTTCCTGCGCAATCCTCAGTTTCGTTTTGGGGAGAAACCACCGATTTTGGGGGCTCTTCGGGCGCTTCCGACGGCGGCGCCGCTTCCGACGTCACCTCCGATGTCATCTCCTCCGCTTCCAGCTCGTCGTCTTGCAGGAACGGGGGCATCAGGAGCGGTTTGGGGGGTTGATCCTGCTGCTCCCCCAACTTCTTAAGGAATTCCTCAGCTTTGGAAAACTCTTGGGAAGGTTCGGCTGCTTCCGGCGCTTCCCCGCTTCCTCCTTCCCCTTCCTGGGAGACCTCAGCGGTGGCGGCCGCGGTGGCTTCGGTCGCTCCTTCCCCGGCGCCGTCTCCCCCTTCCAAAGCTTCATCCACGTCTTGATCCGTGATTTCATCTGTAAAGGGATCTTCTCCCTGCGGGAAAAGAGAGGGGGAAAAGAGACAAGGAGTCAGGGAGCAACGGGAATCTCCGCCGGGAACACACGGGACAGGAGGTTTATAGCGAGTGGAAATCGGCTTGGCGACGGCCCGCTCTGGGCATGGTGGAAACGGTAATTAAAAGAGATCTCCATCATGGAAAATCCCAAAGGATTTGCAGGGAAAACAAATGATCCCACACCTGGAAGGAGTGGAAAAGAGCCAGTGAAATATTAAAGGTCCCACAAGGCGCCGCGGGCACCGGGGACGGACCCTGCGCTACGGCTCCGCTCCTCACCCGGGAGGAATTTGGGATCTAAGTGAAGACGAGTCAAATCCAAAGGGAATTCCTCAAGCCCGCGGCCCCCCGGCTCAGAGCTGCTGCCGGGCGGATTCCCCTTCCCTCGGTGGGAATTGCGGCGGCGCCTCCAGGTTTCCATCCCGCCTTTTAGTGTGTCGCGAGAGACGGAGGGATCCAGATGCGACGCGACCTCAGAGCCCTCGCGGGGACCCCAAAACCCGCCAGGTTTGGGGATTTTGGGGGGCTTTTTTGGGTGCGTTTTGTTGGATTTTAGGTTGGAATTGTCACCTCGTTACCTTTGCTGCGGATCCCAGCCCCGCTCCCTGCAGGCATCGGGGTGGTGTGGGGGGCGGCTCTGCTCACATTCCCAGAGGTGGAGGTCAAAGGAGGGATGTTGCTGCTCTATGAGCATGACCTTGCCAGCGAGGAGCTGCCCCACGCGCACCCAGGCTGCAAATCCGAGGGCAAATTCCTGAAATTCCCTATTTTGTTTGGCTCCCCCCAACTCGCAGGGGAAACGCAAACCTCACACGTGAGCGGATCGACTGCCGTGGGGCAGGGAGAGGGCTTCGTTTTCCGGACAGGAGGAAAAAACCTCTCCGGATCCTTCCTCCTTTCCCCCTCCCACAACCCCACACCCTGGGGTTAAGATCCGCCTGGATCCCATTCAGCCCAGGCTGGCTGCCTCCACGCGAGAAGATCCATGCAGACGGAGGAGAAAACCTCACCGTTCCTCTCTTCCCGGGCTCAGGAATGTGGTTGCTGAGCCCTATGGAGCTGACGGGGAGAACTACGGAAGAGGGAGGCAAAAACCAAACTCAACCCTCAACCTCGCGATCTGGACCCCAACGTCCGTTATCGCCGCTCAGATCTATCGGGAAAGGGGCTCTGTGAAGTCCACTCGTGGTGGAGGCTCTCCCGGCTTTCCCATGGGAAAGGCGAGGGTGTCCCGCCATCCCGGAGGAGGAGGAATCTTTAGGCCGATGGTCAAGAACTCATCTCTTGATGCGGCCCCAAGTCTTGAGTTTTAAGTCTCGCCCCTGGGCAGGAGCTGTGCCGAGAGCATGGGGTTGGTTTTTTTTTATGGCGAAGGCGGCTCTTGGCATTACCTGCAATCCTCAGATTTTCCTCCACCCCTTTTCAGCCTGGTTTTGCACCTGGGAATGATACGGAGACCGTGCTGGGATGGCTCCGAAGATCTCCTCCTGCCGCTGGCCAAAGCTCAGGAGCCCGGGATTCATTTAGATCTGCCGGCAGCCTTTGATACCGTTGCTCATGGGGAGATGTGGCCGTGCCTGCGGACCCTGGCAGGGGTAGATGGAGTTGCACTTGAGTGGTTCCAGTGGTTTTGGGGGGAGAAGGGGGTTAATTTAACTTTTTAATTTCTTTGCTTTTTTTTTTTTTGGTGTTTTTTTTTTTAAGTCGTGGAGACAATCCGGGAGGTTTTCACCTCCTGAGGGTACCGCAGGGGTTTGGTTTTTTTTTTACCTCACCCTCCTGGTCAACGGGGATGAGAGGCCGCGGCAGGGCCGAGCCGGCCCAATCCTGGGACAAGCTCCCAGCTCGGAGTCTCTTTGCACTGGACCCAGTGGGGTTGGAGTCGCAGTTTTGAAGGGGTTTAATGGGGATGTTACTGCTTTGGGGCTGGATTTTGGGCTTTCTCCCCCCCCCCTCCTCCTCGTCCTTGCCCTCAGCACCGGGGCTTGGGGGGGGGGAACACACACACACAAGGGGAAGCATCTGCTGCCCCATGGCAGCTCTTGTGAGCCCTCGTCTGCCAGGCTGCAACCGAGGGGTTGTCCCGCCGGATCCTGGGCTGGTCCCGGATTCCCAGGGAACCAGCAAGTAGCCACAAGTGCTTCTTTTCATCTTCGCCCAGCGGAGGAGGTTGCGACCTTTCCTCTCTCTCTTGGATGCGGGTCTCAGCCCGTTCAACCCGCTCTTTAGGCCGGGAATAAGCACCCGGCATTCCCACATGGAGCGGGGTTAAACCCCCCCCATGCTCTGAAGACTGCGTTTGCCTTCCAGGCTTCCTTCTGGAATTCCGAACGCTGGTTTGGGCTTAAGCAAACCCTCCCCTGCCCTCTCCTCGTGCTCCGGTCTCGGCTCTGAAGGTCAGCTCATTAAATGTTCCCAAGGGAAGAGGAAGGAGGGGGAATATAAATGGGAGGGGGGGGGTGCTAAGAAGGGTGTTTCAACGCACGGGAATGGGGTGCACCCACCTCGGGGTGCTGTGTCCCTTGGAGCTGCTGGGAGCGCCGCCAAGCCCAGCTCTTTACACAGGGTACAAACTCCCCCTCTCTCCCAGTGCAGGGGATGGAGCAGGCGCCATCCACGTTGGATTCAATCCCAGTGGGAGTCAAGGGGTGGCTTCCCGACCCGCACGCTCACTGTGGGGCAGGGTGGGGGGGGAGCCTGGTGTATATGTGTGTGTGTGTGTGTCGCTTCCAAAGGCCCCAGCTCGAGGGGTGGCCTGGGGGGGAAGTGGAATTCCTTTGGCTACTTTGGTTTCTTTAATTACGGTCTCGGTTTGGATGGATTCAGGATTGAGGCTGGGAATGCTGCTTGCCACATCTGCGGGTTCAATACATGAACACAAAGCAAACCGAAAAAGCACGAAAAGTGTAAAATAAGCACCTATGGAAGAGAAGAAACCAGACCCGGGATTGAGAGAGCAAAAGGCAGCAGAGAGGAACCTACGTTCATCCCCATCGGATGCAGGCAGACGTCCCGTCACCGACCCGCAGCTCCGCGCTGCTCCAGGAGCTCGGCACCACTTGCCAGCTTCCTGACCCACTCACCTTGAGGTATTTTTCCAGCATCTTCACGATGTGTTTGTTATTCAGGACGCTCTTAGCCACGTGTAAACTGGTTTTCTTGAACTGCTCTGCAGCCATCTGTGAAAGGAACGAACCTCTGTTGGAAACAGGAAAGGATGGGATCCACAGGGATCCGGACACACTTGGGAGGTGGTCAATGCCAGGCTCATGAAGCTCAACCAAGCCAAGAGCAAGGTCCTGCACACACACTAGAGCTGGTCAGCCTCAAGAGGAGAAGCTGTGTGGAGAGCTCAGGGTCTAAAGGGGGCTACAAGGATGCTGGAGAGGGACTGGAGCGATAGGACAAGGGGCGATGGGTTCAGACTGAAACAGGGGAAGTTCAGGCTGGATAAAAGGAAGAAGTTCTTTACTGTGAGGGTGCTGAGGCACTGGAATGGGTTGCCTGATGAAGCTGTGAATGTTCCATCCCTGGCAGTGTTCAAGGATGGAGCCCTGGGTGCCATGGTTTAGTGTGAGGTGTCCCAGCCCATGGCAGGGGGGGTTGGAACTGGATGATCTGAAGTCCTTTCCAACCCAAACCATTCTGTGATTCAGCCTGCACTGGCCAAGCTGCCAACGCATGAGAAACACCACGTTCCCCTTTCAACATCCCTTTCTGTGCTCATTTCCCCATTTCTCATCCACTTGTGTTCCAACAAACCCTGCTCAGCCCATCTGCAAGTGCCCCACAAGCCCCTGGGCAGCAGCTTCACGTCGTGCTGTGTTCAGAGACCCTCTGAGGAGGGCTTTTTGAAGCCACAAACCAACCTGGAGCGCCGGGACCCATGGAGGTGAAGGCATCGCTTACCCTGCGGTTCCTGTTGTGATCAGCAGATCTCAGGTGCCTCTGGAGGAGGTGGTTCTGTGCAGGAATTAACATGTCACAGGCCATGCAGTGAGCTGCCTCGATCTTCTTGAAGAAGTGCTCCTGGCCAATGCCTACAGAGACAAGAAGATGTCAGCCATAAGCCAAGGGACATGGTCAGCTGGTGGATGTCTCAGGCACTACTGTCACACTAATCCAGGACTCCTATTCCTTCCAGTGTCTGCTTTCCAAGACAGAAAAGCATCCCATATGCTGCTCTAAGATGGGCAGGACAGTTCCTCTGCTCTAAACCAGATCACCCCAACACAGTACCCAAGTGGAGGAGGAGGACAGATGGGGATAACAGCCTGGGGTACAAAGTGATCGACTCACCCGAGGCTGGTTTTCCCTCCCAAATCCACTTATTTAAGGCTGGAAGGGACAAATCAAGCTTCCCCCCCCCAGTGCTGGGTTCATTCCTCCACTCTTCCTAGGCTCAGCTTTTCTCCCTGGAGCTTAACTCAACTCCACTCATCACTCCCAATGGCACAAGGGATCTTTCCCCATCACCCTCACTGCCCCAACAGATCAACCTTAGCACTTAAAGAACGACCACAGAATCCAGCTGCGTTAACCAAACAGCCTCAAAAATCAACACTTTTGGGGTATTTTCCCCTTTTAACCTTCATTTTAGCACCTGACATTGCACAAGCCTCAGGAACCTGCTGCTTGAGAGCTCCCAGCGGTGCCGGGCGCTTCCTTTTCTCCATCAAGTCCATTTGTTTCTCAGTGCTGGCAAAAGCCACCCAGAACCTGCAGCTGGATGGCTCAAATTGCTCCCAACCAACCACACCAGCACCTTTGTCTTTCCTTCCTTGCACACTGCCTCTGTCTCTGGACATAGATTTACCCTTAAAAGGATCTGGCTTCTGCTTTGTGCCCTCCTTCTCGGTCAGCTCCTGGCGCCGCTTCTCGATCTTCTTGTTCCTGTTGACGATGTATTCCTGGAAGGAAGAGGAGAAAACCCAGTGTCCTCCACTGATGACCAAGGAGCTCCAAAGGGAAATGAGTTCCCTAGGGAATACCCACAGGGAAGCCTGTGGTTGGGGAATGAACTAGATGAGGCCAAGGTTCTCCCTTCCCTGCCATGTTATAACAGAGATGGAAAGATCAAACCGGAGCCAAACAGAAGCCTGTTCCCATGTCACCATCAGATTCCCTGTGGGAGATCCCAAATCTTTGATAAATGCCCCCAAAACACAACCACTCCCTGGGTCTTCATCGTCTTCCTCAGCTCTGGGTGGACCAAACGAAGCCCAGTGACCCTAAATGAAGCCTTCCTATCCCAGTATGGACGCAGGGAAGGGTTGAGCTACGCCAGCATCCCACCTACCTGCAGGAACTCCACTGTTTTATCCGGGAGCTTGGTACCAATGAACCTCAAGGTCTCCTTGTGGAATTTGCTCTGGAGATGCTTCTGGATCTCCTCTTCCTCAAAGCTGCGGAACTTGCAGACAGAACAGGCAAACTGGATCCTAAGCAGAGAAGTCACAACCACAGATGAGGAATAACATTAAGATAAGGACCATCACCACCCCTGGCGTGGTTTTATACCTCATTGTTGTTCCAAGTACCACAAACCCCCCAGTTTTACCCCATTTTGGACCACTGTAATCATGGTAGAACCTGCACAGATTGAACAGCAACTCCTTCTCCTCAAAGCTTTATGTTATGGGAGTGGATGCTAAAACCCTGGGTGAGTTTAAAAGCTATGGGCTAAATTCATGGGCGCTCTTGGATGTGCAGATCCCTGGCACCCGATAGAGAAACACTGGTGCCACGTGGCTGCTTCATCTTGTCTTTAGCTCATTAAATGTATTGTTTTATAGCAAAGCTGCAGATACAGCCTTGTGTTTTGCTATATACAGCCTTTATAATGCTATAAAATAAAGCAATGAATGAGCTAAAGATACATGTGTAAGTGCAGAGTGTATAAGTGCATACACAGCCTCTTAAATACCTTTCTGGACTTACTACTCTATGCTGACCCATGTATGAAACCCCATGGTATGTTCCTCATCTCAAAACAATCCCAAACCACACAAAAATGGGTGAAAACCTGCTGAAATCAGAGTGCAGAGCCCCACAATAAGACCCCCCCCAGGAGATTCCCCTGTTCACATGGAATAATGCTGGCAAGGGACCTGTTTATCACTGCTCCTACCTGTCCATGGCGCGATCGCGCATCCGGTCTCTTCTCCGCTGCTTCTCCCTCTTCTTTTTCATCTCCTCATCATCATCCTCACAGCCATCTCCTGATGCTGAGGAATAAATCAGAGTTACTCTGCTCCCCGTCACCCACTGGACTGGGTGAGGAATTCTGGGGCTCAATCCCTGTGTTCCCTCAGCATTGGGAAATCACAACCAGCCTCTGGAAGCTCTCCCTCTCCCAAACCAACTTCCAACCACAGGGAAGCAGCAGCCTCTTCCTGAGCTCTCAGGCAGTTGTTGTAATTACTGGGAACTGCAGCTCCAGCAGACCTCATCTCTGCAGTGCTTTGGGGTAGAAAGCACCAAGTCCAAGGCCCATCAGCCTCAAAGGACTCAGGGAACAATTCACCTGACGCGTTGTCAGGTAAAGAAGCCTCTGGGCATCAGAAAGAGCCTTAACATCCAGCTACACCTCAGCTCCCACCCTGAAAACGACCTAAAAGCAGCAACTCAAGCCCCACATGTGGTTTACCCCAAGGCAGAAGGGTGCAACGTGCCTGGGGCTGATGGGTCCTGACTGGAGATGACAATCCCAAACCAGCTGAAGTGATGGGGTTACTCCAGGGGGCTGTGGGAGGGGGTAAATCCCTACCTTGCTCCATGAAATCACCCCGATTCCTGTCCTCCTGGAAAAGAGAAACACAAAGTGTTACTTCCTCTATGTCACCACAAAGTATTGCTTCCTACTATCAAGCTTTACATCTGTGGCTGCTCCAAGGAATGCTGTACAAGCCCCCTCCAGCCCCTCTACAGCTTTCCTGCAGCCCCTTCAGGCACTGAAGCTGCTCTAAGGTCTCCCCTTCAGGAGCCTTCTCTTCCCCAGGCTGACCCAGTCCAGCTCTCCCAGCCTGGCTCCAGAGCCGAGCTGCTCCAGCCCTCGGAGCACGTTCCCACAAAGACTGATAGAAAACAAGGATACTTACACCTTTGTCTGCTTCATCTCCTGATTTGTCCTCTCCTTCTCCCTCATCTGCTGTGCAAAAGAAGGACTGTTTAAGTTGGTGCTGGGGAGGGGGGTTTGTCCCACTTAACACTCCCCTAATCAATCCTCAAACCCCCCCCAGCTTTGAAATGGAACGATTCTCAGTCAGATGAAAGAGAAAACACTTAAAACCAGAGGAAAATGGCCCAAACTGGGCTCGTACCGTTGTCGGTGTCATCTCCTTCACTGTCAGTCTTTGCCTGTTTGCTGTCAGGCTCGTCCCCGCTCTGGGACTGTTTCCTCTTGCGTCCTCCCCCCTCTCCATCCGACCGCCCTCCGGAACGGTTCCGGAACCCTCTTCTCTTGGGCTGAAGGGGAAAGGAATCATTGGGATCAATCACCTTGAGGCACTAAGAGAAGCTTCAAAAACCAAAGCGTTCCACCCATGTGTTCCACCATGTTCCTGAGACCCTGCAGATGTTGTGGATGGATTGTTAGCAAAGAATAACGGCCACGTTCCCAAGTCAGCAAGTGCCTCCGTGGAGCTCGACATGAACCGAGGATGAAGGAGGACATGGGTGAGGGAGCAAAAGGAACGGTGCAAGCAAGACAAGAAGAAACTGGAATGTGCCAAGATACAAAACAGTGAACTGTTAGCAAGTTTTAAAAGGTTAAGTTCCCATACGCTTCTTTGATCAATTGTATACTAGCTGCTGTATGCTGCAAGAAGATGTATCAAAGTATAATATACTAAGCTATTGTGTATGTATCCAATCACAATACAGCAAGCTATTGAATATGTATCTAATTATACTACAGCAAGCTATTGTAGATGTATCCAAATATAATACAGCCAGCTATTGTATATGTAGCAGTAGTTGCTGGGTGCTACAAGAGTATGTATCCGATTATAATACAGCAAGCCATTGTAAGCAGATGCAGACAACAGTATAAAAAGGATAGATGCTTTGTAATAAATGGCTTTTGTCTGATCCCATTGATCCCTGAGTCCATAATTTTTTCTGCAGCAAGATGTGGCTTTGGTTATAAAAGGATTTTGTAGCTAGGTTATAGTGAGCGGATCTGGGATGGGGGGAAGCATTCAGAGGCTCTGTTTTGATTGCAAATGGATCTAAACAAGCTCAGTGGTACCCATCCCTGTTCAGGAAAAGGTGAATTATTCCACAGTGGAATAATTCATGGAAGCACCACGAATTAAGGCTCATGCTTCCCAAAGGACTCCACTTTCCAGCCAACCCCCAGAGGGAAGCAACACCCAACCCTGACCAAAAACCAAACCCGACGGCGACAACTTACCATGAGCGTGTTCATGTGCCAGGGCACCGACCCCATCCTGTCTCTGTTCCGTTGCCTCCCCATTCCATACGGCATATTCCCATACCGTCCCATTCCCATGCCCGACATCCCCATCATGCCATAGTCATAGTCTCCGTAGTCACCGTAATCGCCGTAGTCGCCATAGTCGCCGTAATCCCCATAGTCGCCGTAGTCGCCGTAATCTCCGTAGTCACCATAATCGGGAACAAGGGCTTGGGAAAAGAGGGAAGGGAGCCTGTTGGATCCGGCCCCCCCCATCCCACGCCCTCCCATGTAGTTCAGCTCATTCCAACGGGCCGAGAGGCGCTCGGAGCTGGACGAGGGCATGAAGTGCTCGCTGCGGTTGAAGGCGTTGAGTCGCCCGCGGTTCTGGATGCGGTTCTGAGCCCGGCCCCGTAGGAGCCCGTAGTTGTTCCCTCTGGTACGTGACTGATCCCTGCGGTCAAACTGGCTCCCAAAGGAATCGTTCCGGTCGGCGCCGACGTCGCCGTAGTCGTAGCCGGGGCGATACATGTCCCGGTCGTTCATGGAGGACCTCGAGTCGTAGGAGTCGAAGGACTCGTATCTGAAAGAGCTGCGGGAGGAGAGGATGGTCAGCACCAGGGGTGACATTCCCACCCTTCACACAGGGGTTTGCATCCAGTTTGCATCCCAATCCGGGCGGTTTGGGCCAGAAAAACCACAATTAAAGTACCATTAATCCCTGCAAATCCATCACTTTTTGTATCCCGTGTCGTTCTCATTCGGTCCAAACGTTCCAAGCACTGCCAAGCCTACCACTATCCAGTGTCATAAGGGACTTGTCTACAGGGGTTGGGAACACTTCCAGGCTGTTCCAATGCCTGAGCACCCTTTGGGGCAGGAATTGTTCCTCAGCTCCATCTAAACCTGCCCCGGTGCAGCTTGAGGCCGTTTCCTCTTGTCCCATCCCTTGTTCCTTGGGAGCAGAGCCCGGCCCCTCCTGGCTCCATCCTCCTGTCAGGCACTTGTAGGGAGCGATCAGGTCTCCCCTGAGCCTTCTCTTCTCCAGACTGACCCCCCCTCCATGTCCCTTAGCCCTTCCCCAGCACACTTGTGCTCCAGGCCCTGCTCCAGCACCTCAACGTCTCTCTTGGAGCAAGAGGTCCAGAACTGGACACCACATTCAAGCTGCAGCCCCACCAGTGCCCGGTGCAGGGGCACAATCCCTGCTGCCACACTGGTGCTGACGAGCACAAGCTCATGTCCAGCACCATCAATCCACACTCTCAGCTCTTTTTCCATGTGCAGCTTCCAAGCTGCTCTTCCCCAAGCCTGGAGCATCGCACGGGGCTGTTGCGGCCCGAGGACAGAACCCGGTTCTTTGCCCTATTGCAACTGCAGTGACATGAAAAGCCATAGTTAGCCCTAGGAAACATAAGCAAGGTGCAGAATCACCTCTCCTGGTCTTCCAACCCGTCCCCCGTGCCACCGCTGCCCTCCTTCGACAGCATATCCAGGCGCTGGTTGATCTTGGCGATGATGGAATCCGAGTTCTCGTTGGCGGAGTGCTCGGGGCCGTAGGAGCTGATGTGCATGGAAGAGCCGACATCAGCATTGAGGCTCAGATCCGAAGCTTTGTGGGTTTCCCAGCTGCTGGAGCTGGCAGGAGCGTAGTTGTAGGAGGCTGCGGTGTTGGCGGCGGTGGTTTGGGTGTTGTAGTAGTCGTAGCCCTCATAGCCTGGCAGGAAAGGGGAAGGACATGGGTGTTAATTCCATGTGACAGACACAGGAGGAAGAGTTTGGATGTGGATAGATCCCACCGGGCATGGATCTGACCTCCTTGAAGTGAAAGGTGGGTTCTAAAACAGGGGAAGAGCCATGATTCCTCTGCCCCAAGCCTCAACTGTGTGGGTCCTCAACATAAGGACATGGAGCTGCTGGAGCAGAGGCTGGAGAAGCTCCCACATGGAGCCAGGCTGAGAGAAGAGAAGCTGCATGGAGACCAGGGTCTGAAGGGGGCTCCAAGGATGTGGAGAGGGAGCTTCATCAGGGATAGGACAAGGGGTGATGGGTTCCAACTGGAGCAGGGAAGTTCAGCTTGGAGATAAAGAAGTTCTTCCCCATGAGGGTGCTGGGACACTGGAATGGGCTGGATGGAGAAGGTTTGGATGAAGCATCCCTGTTCAAAGCCAGGCTGGACAGGGCTTGGAGCAAGCTGCTCTAGTGGAAGGTGCCCCTGCCCGTGGCAGTGGGTTGTGTACGGCCAAGCTGCCAGATTCCAAGGGCAAACCTTGGGTTTGGAGGGGAAATTGATATTAACCATTTTATGAATCAATAAATCAGTTCATTACTGCAGCCATCTGGCTGTCCAAGACCAAGGGAGAAATGGAGATGGGAAGGTAATTTCCCATTCCTATTTTCATCCACAAGGTAATTTCCCTGCTGTAAGGCACAGCCACCAGGACAGAGCTTTGTGATGCTCCATGGGCCTAAGAAAGAGCTACAACCACGAAGCAAGGCAAAAGGAAAGACCTGAATCAGTGAGGAGGAGAGTTCTGCACCCCAATGTGGAGCAGACACAGTGCAGGAGGTGGAAGAGAGCTGCAGAGCCTGAGCAGAGCACCCCAAACCCCGAGGTTAACAGTTGTAGTCAGCACATACCTTGCCAGCTCGTCGCATTCGTCCCATAGGTACCTGAAGGGGGCAGAAAGAAAAGGGTGGCTCAGCCTCCAAAGCCACAAAGTCAAAAGCTGAGAGGTGCAATGGATCTAATTCAAGTTTAATCACTGGTAAGAAGGATGGGAAGGAGGAAATCGGGACTTCCAAGAGCTGATTAGGGAAATGTCATGGATAATTCATAGATTTTTACATGTTTCTTGAAGCACTTTTGAATATTTTACACTTGAAAACAGCTCAAACATTCTATAAACCCCCTCAAGAAGCAGTAAAACTGCAGATGTTTTTTCAAACTATCACTTTTGGGGGTATTTTGGTGGTGCTGTTGCTGTTTAGGCTGGGCAAGAGGGAGCCCAAAGTCCCAAATAGCCTTGGACAGGCTTTGTTTGCAGCACTAACCCCCCCCCAGCATGTTCATCACCCCCAGAATTGTGTTTCATGGTACCAGAGGAAGCAGAAATGATTTTAAATCACTTCAAATGACTTAAAATAGGTAGAAGAGATGAAAGGTGGAATAAAGTGCTCCTGCATCCCATTATTCTGACAAAGAATTAAAAGTAAGCTCTACTCTCAGAGACACAAACCTCACCTTGAGTGTTGGTGGCTCCAGTGTTCCAAGTGCCATAACCTGCAAGGGAAAGAAGGGAGCTGTTAAAGCATCACCTCTGCTGCTGGCCCAGGCCTTGGTTCTTCCCCTAAAGGACCCTCAACCCATCCAAGTCTTTAGAGCCTTGCTCCTGCTTTTCATTGCTTGGAGCTGCCTGATGCTTTGTTGGGACTGGATGAGCTTTAAGGTCCTTCCCAACCCAACCCAACCCACTCCACGATTCCATGAGGAGAAAAACCTTTGGGATAAGCCATCCAAGGAACAGAACCAACACTGAGAACAGACGGTCCAGTTGTGCTGTGCCAGCAGAAGCATCCTTTTCCCTAGGGAATACTGGATATCCTCATACATGAGCCCAGGTGAGGAATGCAAATTCCAGGAGCCAGTAAAACACATGGAGCTCTTCCACTTCCCAGCACTAATTGCAAGCATTGCACTAATGAAGTGGCTTCAGCCTGCTCTCCCCCACATCAGCAGTGGGTGAAGCACTGGTGAAGGAAGCACCACAGATGCCACCGTGGTCACCAGCTCTTTATTTCCCAGCAGAGATTTGGTTTTCCTCACCAAAATAACTCATGTCTCCACTTGAAACCATTCCCAAGCTTCCAGGGGGGAATGAGCATCCTCAGGGATGAAGGGCCTTCTGTGAGCTCAGCAACACCTGAGGGCACCAGAGGAACTCTGTGCTGCAATGAAACCTTGAGAGCACGGAAACGAACCCTTGGGATCAAACCCAATGTGCTGGGATGTGCTAAAGCACTTCCCAGGAGCTTGGCTGCCACTTCCCTGCAGATAAATGGGGGTTTAATCTGGACTTATTACCTATAAACCCATCCACACCTTAAAGATCATGGAATGGGTTGGGGTGAAGGGACCTTAAAGCTCATCCAGTTCCAACCCCTGCCATGGGCAGGGTCACCATCCACTGGAGCAGCTTGCTCCAAGCCCCATCCAACCTGGCCTTGAGCACTGCCAGGGATGGGGCATCCAAACCTTCTCCATTCAACCCATCCCAGTGTCCCAGCACCCTCATGGGGAAGAGCTTCCCTATCTCCAAGCTTAAACTGCTCCAGTTTAAACCCATCACCCCTCGTCCCAGCACTACAAAGAACGTTTGTGTCTCTTGGGAGGTGTCTCCTGACTTCACAAAGCTTTCACTTCTTGGAGGCCACCTCCAGTTTTCCCAAAACTTCCCTCTTTTTGGGGGCAAACCCCCCCCAATTTTGAAGCACAGATTTCCTCTGGATGTCACCAAGCTTTTCCCATCTAAGTGAGGCTGCAGAGGACACCTCACCCTCTCCAGGAGCCTGGGGTTGGGAGGGGGTGAAGCTCCCAGAACGCTTCCCACTGGAATTCTGAGCTCCTGTCCCAGCAAACAGGAACTGGACACGTCACCACCTCTTATCAGAGCCTTATTACTGAGCTATTTCCTTTCCCACCGTTGGCATGTCCCTGTTTCCAGCTTCGCTTCCCAGTGGGATGAGGCCGGGATGTGGTTTTCCAGCTGCAGAGGGGGGTGTTGAGGTGAGATAGAGCATGGAAATCAAGGCCAAACCTCCAAGCCATCAACTGCAGCCACCCCAAAGCCTGACTTGAACTCCACTTCTTCCCTCCAGCTCTGAGGGCCACCATTGAGCTCCTGGTTGGCCCAGGCACGATCCCAGCTTGATTCCTGCCTCCAGGCGTGCTCCGAGCTGGAGAACAGTGGGACGAGGAAGCCAACCCAGCACAGGGAAGCTTTGCTCAGTATCAAACACAAAACAGCAGCAGCCACAGGATCAGAAGCGAGCTCCTCTCCTGACATTTTGAAGCTGTCTCGGATAGAACCTTGGTGATGTTAATCCAGGAGGCAAAAGTAGCTTGGACCTACTCAAAACCTCTGGAAAACAGAGGCTGTTCAGCCCAAAATGCAGTGCTTTAAAAGCAAAGAGCTCAGGTTCTCCTCAAAGCAAAGAGCTCGGGTTCTCCTCAAAGCAAAGAGCTCGGGTTCTCCTCAAAGCAAAGAGCTCGGGTTCTCCTCAAAGCAAAGAGCTCGGGTTCTCCTCAAAGCAAAGAGCTCAGGTTCTCCTCAAGGCAAAGAGCTCAGCTTCTCCTCAAAGCAAAGAGCTCGGGTTCTCCTCAAAGCAAAGAGCTCGGGTTCTCCTCAAAGCAAAGAGCTCAGGTTCTCCTCAAAGCAAAGAGCTCGGGTTCTCCTCAAAGCAAAGAGCTCGGGTTCTCCTCAAAGCAAAGAGCTCGGGTTCTCCTCAAAGCAAAGAGCTCGGGTTCTCCTCAAAGCAAAGAGCTCGGGTTCTCCTCAAAGCAAAGAGCTCGGGTTCTCCTCAAAGCAAAGAGCTCGGGTTCTCCTCAAAGCAAAGAGCTCAGGTTCTCCTCAAAGCAAAGAGCTCAGGTTCTCCTCAAGGCAAAGAGCTCAGCTTCTCCTCAAAGCAAAGAGCTCAGGTTCTCCTCAAGGCAAAGAGCTCAGCTTCTCCTCAAAGCAAAGAGCTCAGGTTCTCCTCAAGGCAAAGAGCTCAGGTTCTCCTCAAAGCAGAGCTCAGCTTCTCCTCAAAGCAAAGAGCTCAGCTTCTCCTCAAAGCAAAGAGCTCGGGTTCTCCTCAAAGCAAAGAGCTCAGCTTCTCCTCAAAGCAAAGAGCTCAGCTTCTCCTCAAAGCAAAGAGCTCAGGTTCCCAAAGACCTCAGGTTCTCAAAGCAAAGACCTGAGTTCTCAAGGCAAAGACCTCGGGTTCCCAAAGACCTCGGGTTCTCAAGCAAAGACCTCGGGTTCTCAAGCAAAGACCTCGGGTTCTCAAAGCAAAGACCTCGGGTTCTCAAGGCAAAGACCTCGGGCTCTCAAAGCAAAGACCTCGGGTTCTCAAAGCAAAGACCTCAGGTTCTCAAGGCAAAGACCTCGGGTTCTCAAGCAAAGACCTCGGGTTCTCAAGGCAAAGACCTCGGGCTCTCAAAGCAAAGACCTCGGGTTCTCAAAGCAAAGACCTCAGGTTCTCAAGGCAAAGACCTCGGGTTCTCAAGCAAAGACCTCGGGTTCTCAAAGCAAAGACCTCGGGTTCTCAAAGCAAAGACCTCGGGTTCTCAAAGCAAAGACCTCGGGTTCTCAAGGCAAAGACCTCGGGTTCTCAAGCAAAGACCTCGGGTTCTCAAGCAAAGACCTCGGGTTCTCAAGGCAAAGACCTCGGGTTCTCAAGGCGAAGACCTCGGGTTCTCAAGGCGAAGACCTCGGGTTCTCAAGGCAAAGACCTCGGGTTCTCAAGGCAAAGACCTCGGGTTCTCAAGGCAAAGACCTCGGGTTCTCAAGGCAAAGACCTCGGGTTCTCAAGGCAAAGACCTCGGGTTCTCAAGGCAAAGACCTCGGGTTCTCAAGGCAAAGACCTCAGGCTCTCAAGGCAAAGACCTCGGGTTCTCAAAGCAAAGACCTCGGGTTCTCAAAGCAAAGACCTCGGGTTCTCAAGGCAAAGACCTCAGGCTCTCAGGGCAAAGACCTCGGGTTCTCAAAGCAAAGACCTCGGGTTCTCAAAGACCTCGGGTTCTCAAAGCAAAGACCTCGGGTTCTCAAGGCAAAGACCTCGGGTTCTCAAGGCAAAGACCTCAGGTTCTCAAAGCAAAGACCTCGGGTTCTCAAAGCAAAGACCTCGGGTTCTCAAGGCAAAGACACCTGAAGCTTTCAGTACCCCTGAAGAACATGGTAATTCACAAGCTCAGTGCCTCATGAGCCGTGTGGGTATTAAGGACTTAAGCACAGCACATCCATAACCATTCCCAGGAGGAAAAACCCCAGTGGGATAAGCCAATAAGTCCCCATCACCCTCCCTTGGGATAACAAATGCAGAGAAAGGATAAAAAAACCAACTCAAAACGGACCATGTGTCCTGATTCCCAAGACAGCGCTCCCGGAGCCAGGGGTAAAGCTCGGGAAAGGCCAAGCAGACAGAGCAATGATGAGGGATTGACTTGCTTCAGTCACTGTTTAACACCTGCAGAAGAAAAAGCCAGGATCCGGAAGGGAATTCCTTCCAGAAGCAGACGTTCTCCTGCTGATTCCAACAAAGGACTTTATCCAGGGAGAATAAAGCTTGGTTTCTGCTGGAATCGGGCAGCACTGGAGTTAATGTAGAGGCAAGCAGCGCTCATTGAAGCCGGTTTTAATCCTCACCACAGCTTCCCACCTCCTCTTTATGCCCAAAGAACCCTTCACAACGCATTGAGCGCTCCCGTCGCTGCCATCAAGCCCGCATGAACCACGGAACCATCCCCGCGGACAAAGCACCCCGTGGGGCAGCAGGAGCGTGGTAAAAACACGCGCCCAAAGGGCGTTCGTGCCGCGGATCAAATCCTTCTGCAGCTGGAATCGTGTTATACACCCCAAGGAAGCGGTTCCAGTGCGAGGCTCCAAAGGGGCCCTGGCACCCATAACCATTCGCCACCACCCTTTCCCCTCCGGTTAAGCTCCAACAACCGATCTCCCTCTGTTAAGCCTTCCATTTGGGTGCTTTCCTTTCACCCCCGGCCCTCGTTTAACGCTTTAGAGCCATTCAACCCCATTCAGAAGGCGGGCGGCTCTTCCCCCCCCCCCCCAGACAAACAAAGCTCAACGGCGTTCGGGCGCGCTCTCACCTCCTTCCTCACGGATTAACGCCTTCCCTGCCAACGCCGTTAGAACGGGAAAGGAGGAAAACACCTCATGGAGGCGGGATGGGGATGGGATGCTGCAGCCGCCCGAAGCGGCATCAACCGGGGGGTAACGGGGCCTGCCCGGGGGTCACAACCGGAGGCCATGGAGGGGAAAAGGGGGGGGGGAACCGACACGGGATGGGGGGGGGGGGGAGGAGGAGGCGT
>NW_026915805.1:0-72336 GCF_034315485.1 Pezoporus occidentalis | reverse complement strand
CCACTGGGGGCCTGAGAGCGGGCTGTGCAGGAGGAGGGAAGGAAGCCCGAAACTGCTGGCTCTTGGGCACCCACACCCTGCCCAGGCTCTGTGCGCTGGTGGCAGCGATGCTTCCCAAGCCCAGGCAGGTTGAACAGCAGCACCTGACATAGGGGCAGTCTGTTAATCCTCTGTGTGCCATTTGTTCCCCAAAAGAACTGATCCTGTGGGGCTCTGACTTGGCCTACATAGAAGATACTCTACTGGCATGGCTTCCTTGAGGACAGTGTCCAGACAGAGCTCTCCCCTTCTGCAAAGTGCAGAGAAACAGCATCACAGCACTGCTACAAGTCCTTGGGACAGGCAGAAGTGATTAAATCAACTCCAGGTGGTGAAAGTCATAGAGAAAGGAAAAACCTTCCTGGGGCAGGACTGCAACTGCACAAGACACAGCTTCCTCTCCCCTGTGAGGGGAGCAGCTTCATATCATTTTCTTACTTTTTTCCTCTCTTAAAGGACACAAAAGTTGTTCCAGCTGCTATGTCTCGAACTGGGGCACCAACAGAGGCACCTTCCAAGGGAAGGCCCTGTGTTGAAGCACCCTCAGGAAGGATGAAGTGTGTGTGAAGGGGAGGGTGTAGGGTAGGAGGATGCTTCATCCTCAGCTGGAAACCTGGGCAACAACGCCAGACGCTTTCTGGGATGTTCAAGTGTTTAATAAGAGATAGAGGAAGGTTTCTGGGTGATAAGTGGAGCCTTCTGATCCCGCAGGGTCAGCGAGTGGCCTGCAGCTGGCCCGGCTCCTTTGGCCACTGCTGGTGTCGCTTTTGAGCATCACTGGCAGAGCAGCTTCTTGGCGGGTGCAGAGGAGTTCTTGGATCTGATGGGCTTCCTCTTGTGAGGGCACTGGGTTTGGTATATTCAACCCAGTATACCATTTCACTTCTTGGTAGCAAGGGCATATTGCCATCTTCCTTTCAATTTTGTGTCCACCAGGACCCGCACATCCTATTCTGCAAAGCTGCTTTCCGAACAGTTATTACCCAGCATTTCCTGGTTCGTGAAGCTTTTCGTTCGCAGGTTAGGCTCCTTGCACTTGCTCTTGTTGAACCTTTGCAGTTCTTGTCAGCCTGTTTCTCCAGCCTGTCGAGAAGGAGATGTAAGAGAAGGGAAGCAGGAGTATTAACAGAGAAGCAGGAGTTACCCATTTCTTTTGTCTCCGCTTTGCTCTTTAGAGTTGGGGAAAAAAATATCTTTGCTGGAAAGACAGAGAGCAGCCTGCGTGCTGGTGACTGGCCCAGAGGCTCCAGCTCTGGCGATGGATAACGCATGCTAGTGGAGCCCGAGGGCAGGCTAACCACGGGTGCAAGCATTGTCAGTGGCAATTCCAGCTTGAAGGATGGAGGAAAATGCGCAGGGCTTGCAGTCGACTGTTCCATCGTCACTCAGATCAAGCACCTCTTATCTCAGAAGGGAGTTATGAGGGGTGACGGATGCAGGAGCCAGCCCTTGGCATGTGCATTTAACACTATTTTGGGAATCTTATTGCGACCCCTTGAGCTCACCTGCAGCCGCACACTCTGTGCCCCTTGGGTTGCTCCCAAGAGAGGAGCCGTGAGTCTAAGGAGACAGAATTCAGGGTTAACCATCCTAAATGGAGAGGGTAATGCCACACAAGGAGGTGTGAATCTCTTCTGTCAACAGCTCTCACCTTCATAAAGCATCCCAAGGTTATGTGCAGCTGCCCCACGTGTGGCTCCAGCATCCTCCCTGGCTCTGGGACATTAATGAATGAAAGGCGACAATGCCATTGCCATTCTGCTCCCGTGCTTCCTCCCACCGCATCCCCACCGTTCATGAATCCCCATGCACAGGGGAGAGTCAGGAAGGGGGCATTTCTGTCATAGTAGCTTAGATATTTGCTTTTCCTGTGCAGAAAAAAATAAAAATACTCCTTGAAATAACATTTTGAGGTTCTTCTAAATGTTACACGCCGCGCGACCTTTCAGAGCCAGGCTTAGGGGTTTATTGTTAATCCCCTAGGCCAGGACTGCCAGCAGCTGCAGGCCAATCCTGCTCCCCAAGGGCTGGATCCAAAAAGCACTGAAACATCAATCTTCAGCTCTGCAACAGTCAGGGACGGAGCTCCAGGTTTTCCACCCTTGCTGCAACGATGAAGGATTCTGAGGAAGGCAGAGGTTATGGCTAGGGGATACAAAGAGGAGTGGTCCATACAGACAAGGCTTTTCTGTTGGGAGGCAATGGAGGCACAGGGCACTTGCCCTGTTTCCCAGCTCTGCTCCCACTGCAGATGGCTACGAGGAATAGGATTCCCAGTGTCAGGCAGTAGTTACAGTGGCAGCTATAAAGCCTGTGTGACAAGATTGCCTTTCCTTCCATGGCTCTGTCTATAATTAAGCTGGGAATGGGGTTTCCTAAATGCACTGCCCCAACTGGGGAATTTCTGGAGTGATTGCCGGCTGGATTTGAGCAAGAATTCCATGACATTTCCACACTCCCTGGCATCCTTCCCCCAGCCAGCAGCAGCACACTTAGGAGCCTCTGTTTATGAATCCAGACCTATACTGGGCAATTACTAATTTTGTTAAAGCTATATTCCAATCCCTTTCAAAGGCAGGACAAGACGTTAATATCCATTGAAGGGGGAACACCGTGACACCCGCTCTGACACTCCAATGGGTTTTTCCCTGATACAAAATACCTCCTGGAAAACATCCTGCCTTTGTGGCATGTCACTCCTGGGGTTTTTACTGGAGTTCGGGAGACAGTGAAAGCAAATAACACAAGCAGAGGCTCCAAGGCAGTGCTGAGCAAGCTGGGAGGCCTGCACATACCTGGGGCTGGGCTGATGTTTGAGGTGGTTACTTCAGCCCTCTCACTACGGGCAAAATTTCACTCCACATTTCCCTCCACAAACCAACAATGGAAAAATGTCTGGTTCCAACTAGGCAGAATGTGCCATTCCAGCTCTCCATAGAGATGCACTGGTCAGCACGGGAAGGGCAGGGGCTGAACCAGCAGCACTGGGGTTTTGCCTCTTTCCTTCACACCTGCTTCGCCTTTTCTTTCTCTTCCCAAGCAGGAATCACACAAAATCACAGGGCCAGGAACTGCTCCCCTCCAACCAATTCACCAAAGCTGGGTTTTTACAGTGCGATTTCTTTTTAAGGCTGATTCCCAGGTCTGGGGGGAGGGTGGGAAATGGGGAAAACTGGGGGGTTGTAATTGCACCGAGTCCTTCCCATGGTTTCCTAGGTGATTGGCTGCCTGTGCTGAGTGATGACGAACGCAGGACTGGCTCCGGTCCCCCGCCCTGCACCATCTCCCCCTGCAGGCCACCAAGGCCATGCTGCTGAGCCCTTGCCCTTGTCTCAGACAGCAGCTGAGCTTCGTAAGGAAAAATAAATGAATAAATAAACGAAATGAGAATTTAAAATAAAGAATGAAAATGAAAAGCGTTGTGGGCACCAGGTGCCGTGCACCGGCCAGCGAGACGCCCTCCTCCCAGTGAAGGAAGGAAATGGGACATGGCATCTTCAGCTCTTCAGCTGTTCCAATCCCACCGTGGCCATCACACCCCGAGGAGAGGACTGTGGACATGGTTCACTAGGATGGGAAATTAAACCCCTTCTGCAGCCTGCAGCTGCGCTTTACAGGGCAGTGAGCATCCCGCCTTCCTGCGGACTCTGCTGCCCCCAAACCATCAGAAATGGTTCCAAGGGAAGGCCCTATGTTGAAGCACCCTCAGGAAGGATGAAGTATGTGTGTGGGGGGGGTGTAGGGTAGGAGGATGCTTCATCCTCAGCTGGAAACTTGGACAGCAATGCCAGATGCTTTCTGGGATGTTCAAGTGTTTAATAAGAGCTAGAGGAAGGTTTGCGGGTGAAAAATGGAGCCCCCTGGTCGCGCAGGGTCAGCGAGTGGCCCTGCTGCTGGCCCGGCTCCTTCGGCCACTGCTGGTGTCACCTTCGAGCATCACTGGCGGGGCAGCTTCTTGGCAGGTGCAGCGGAGTCTTGAGAGCTGCGGGTCTTCCTCTTGCGAGCGCGGTGGGGCCTGCGCTTGGAGCGGGCCCTGCCCCGGAGGGGAGCAGAGGCCCCGGGCACAGCCTGCCCTGGCTCCTGCTGCGCATCTTCCTGCTGCGCTGGGGTGGGAGCGTGGACGCAAGCAGGACCCCCCTGTACGGCAGCGGTCGAGGTGCTCGGGAGTGCGTCTGTGTCCGCGCTGCTGGAGGGGGCTGCTCCGGGCACAGGGGTCCCCAGCGTGCAGGCAGCGAGGCTGGGGCTGGGCTCGGGGCTCTGCTCCCAGCTCCCTTGGCGGTCAGAGGGGGTCACTCTGGTTGTCCTGATCCACTCGCCTCTGTGCTGGCTGCCAGAGGAGCTGGTTCTCACCACGAGCTTGCCCTTGCATCGCTCCTGGCAGGCCGTCCAGCTGGTGCTGGCCACAGGGCCGCCCTCCTGCCACCAGCTGAACTCAGACCAGCAGTCGCTGGCTCTGTGCCCCTTCTCCCCGCGGATCATGAGTTTCATCGCTTCGTCCACGCACTCCTTCTCTGTGGCCTCAAGGAGCCTTCGCACAAACCTGGACGTGTGGCTCCGCAGCTCGGGGCCCAGCACCGCAACCAGGATGCCTTCATCCAGGCCGTAGACGGGCAGCGCCTCCAGGATCATGCGTGTCAGCATGAACGCCTTAAAGCTCTGCACACCAAAGAACCGCTTCATCTCCCGAGACACCCAGGCCTTCAGCAAGAACAGCAGCTGAGGGTGCTTCTGGAAAATGGACGCCCAGGCAGAGGCCGGGAAGCCCCCCACATACTGTGGATCCATAGCACAGGGCTGGTGCACCCCGGGTGCTGCTGGCACTGGCAGTCCAGAAAGACCTTCCTCTCGGGCGCTGAGTGATGCTGCTGCACGGGCTCCTCTGAGACCTCCTCAGAGTCGTCTCCCACAGCAAGTGCCCTGTGGAAGTCACTGGGTGGAATAGAAGCAGTGCCAGCAGCAACGTCACAGGGCGTGGCTGGGGGACGTCACAGGGCGTGGCTGGGGGCTGTCGCCATGGGCTCTGCACCGTATTTGCCGCTGCTTCGTCCTCACCTGGAAACTTGGACAACAACGCCAGAAGCTTCCTGGGATGTTCAAGTGTTTAATAAGATCTAGAGGAAGGTTTCTGGGTGATAAGTGGAGCCTTCTGATCCAGCAGGGTCAGCGAGTGGCACTGCTGCTGGCCTGGCTCCTTTGGCCACTGCTGGTTTCACCTTCGAGCATCACAGCCAGTGACGTTTTGCCGCTGATGGCCCAAAAAGCCACTTGGCGTCGGCGTGGTCCTCCTCCTTGGGGAAGAACAAAAACCAAACAGGACAGGTTTAGTCACATTTACATGCATCACAATTTAGGAGCAGGGAGCTGCTGTAAGAGCTCAGATAGAAAACCAAAGTGGTATTCCATTAAAGAGCATATTAATGTTTGTGGGGTTTCTGTAATTTAGACTCCACCAGACACACACACTCACACAGCTCAGAGAGTAAAGGAGCCGGCAGCAAAGCCCTCCTGCGGGTGGTGGGGACACTGCGGGCAGGGGGGGGGGAGATCCCTGATGACCCCTGGCTCTGGCAGCCTCTGCCCCTCTCCCACTGATCGGCCCCAGGGGACACAGCACCGCAGCTCCTGGGAGTTGGTAAACCCCAAATGGGTGGGGATGGACCAAAGATGGAAAACAATTTGGATTTGGGGAGGATCCCCATCCCCTCTGGACTCCCCAGCTGGCTCCAGATCACCCAAACATGGGGAGGGGCACCAGCAGAGAGGGGAAGAGAAGGGAGCGGAGGGAGTGCCAGGGCTGGAACAAAGGTTTGAACCTTAGGAAAAACAGCAAAATAAAGCCAGGAAGGTGAGGCTGCAGAGATGCAGAGACGTCCATCCAGCCTTGGGGGTGGAACTCTTCCAGTAGGAAGAGTTTGGTTCACCCCATGACACCCTGGGCGCTGCCACCCAGCACGGTTTCTTGCTGGCAGCAGAGAAGGGGCCTGACCCCATCACTCTGGTCCTGCCTCGGGGCTCCTCTGGACCACAGCCCCGCAGGTGGGGGGGCCAGCAGCACTGGCCGTTACTTATCACGGGAAAGATGGATCCGTGCCTTTAGCCGCTTGTGCGTTCCCTGGGTCCTGGATCTTGCCTGCGTCGAAGAGGCAGGGGTGGATGAACCTGGAAGCACAAAGTTTTGCTCAGGTCTCTGCAGCCGCACTCTCAGCTGGCACCGGGGCTACCACAATCCCTATCCCAGGGGGAATGGAAGGTTTTATATCCCCAGAGCCCAGCAGCCACCACCCGAGCCGGCTGCTACAGCACAGCCTGGCCCTTCCACCATCCCCCAGCCCAAGGGGACAACACGACCCATCAGCTCTTCGAGGCTGAAGCACCAACTCCCTCACTACCAGGGGAAGCGACGCCTTCTCCAAGGCCTGAGGGGCGCTGGCCAAAGAAGGGTGCAGGAGTTCTTGGAAAGCAACACGCCACTGTGAGCCGGGGTCAGCAAAGGAGGAAGAGCCTGGCTTTAGGGAGCTGGAGGCACTCGCAGGAGCCGATGCATCCACTGCATCCAGAGGGGGCAAGGAGCAACATTTCAGATTCCCCTCCACCCCCAGGGGCTGGGGACTGGGGCAGCGAGTGAGGGAAGCAACTTGCCTTCACGTGGCAAGGCTCTGCACAGCCCCAGCACCAGCCCCTCAGGGCTGCCAAGCCCGGGCAGCTCAGCCAGGTCTGGCAGCCAAGCTGCTGCCTAAATCTAACCCTGCCCTTCACCCCGCAGAAGCCCCGTCCGCCCCGACTCACCTCCCAGCACGGGCGCGCTGCCACTTCTGGGCTGGCTGGTGTCAGTGAGGCCACTGGTGCTGGAATCGGCCAGCCCAGAAACCACCGATGTTGTGGTCGCAGACGCTGCCCCTGTGCGGCTGGTGCCCGAGGAGCCCTGGGCGTTGGCTGTGCCCAGGGACGTACCTTCCCCACTGGTGCTGGGGACCTCATCTGCTGGGAGGGAGCAGGAAATCAGGACCCACAACTTGCTGTATGGGACTACCCCTTAGCAGAGCCTCCCAACAGGAACAGCTCACAGATCTGGCCCTGGGGACCCTTGCCCATCACCCTGGCGACTGTGGGGCACGAGCTCTCCCACCAGAGTCTTCACCAGGCTCTAGGAGTTTCAGACCCGAGGACCAGGCAGCACTGGCCCAGGAGGTTCCTTAGCCTGCCCTGCACGGACACCCCACTGCCCTGCCAGCCCGCGCCATGGCCGTCTCCTCCTTGCCTCCTTCACATTCCCACTCTGCCCTTACCCGCCTTATGCAACCGCTGCTGCGCTGCCTTCCTCTCCTCCTCTATGATCTCTGCCATGATGGGGTAGCCGGAATCAGGCCCAGGGGGCTGCCAAGAGAGGAGTAGCTTAGTTCCTTCTCAGGGAAGCCGGCAGAGCCGCTCTGAAGGAGGTGTGGAAGCAGGCTGGTGCCAGAGCCGGGAAGCCGTGGTTCTGCCACGGTCACCGCAGAGCTCCGGTCCCCATTCGTTTTGGTCCCCAGCTTGGCGCTGAGGGCACAGCAACCTCGCCCAGCCAGTACCTGCTCTGGCAGCGGGCAGCACAGTCACGCACAGCCCACCACACACTGGGGCAGGGGAGAGCATCACTTCCCACTCAGCCGAGGATGAGACCTCCTGCCCCAAGGCAGGCAGGTCAGCCTGCCCCCAGCCCTGCAGGGATTGCACTGGGCACATTCCGTCCCCAGACGACGGCAAAAGAGGCTGCGAGACAGCGACGTACCAGCACCAGTGGTCCATTTCCCCAGGGCACCAGCGGTTCATTTCCCCAGGGCACCAGCAGGCAGATGCTCCTCCCGTGTGGCCTTCCGTTTCCCTGAGATGGTGGTGGGCTCGGGGTCTGGTGCCGCTTCTCCTCAGCCCTCTCGACAGCTACCGGAGGAGACAAGTCAGGAGCAGCTCCCAGCAGGGGCGTTTGGCCTATACCAAGGGGGTTGTCCATTCTCACTACTCTCTGGATCCCCATCTTGGAGGGCAGAGCCAGGGACACGGCCTTCAGCCGCGGACAAGGCTGCGATGCCCTGGGGCAGCAGCTGGCCACCAGAGATCCACGGGGAAGCTGTCACAAGAGCCTGCTGGGGCTCCACGGGCCAGCGGCCCCATCCCACCTCCACAGACACTCCTTGCCCGCTGCCCACCCGAACCACAGACCACACAAACTGCCAGACATGGCCACATCTCGCACTGTGCCACAGGACCCTAGCCACAATGGGCACACGGGAGAAAACACCACTGCCTCAGCACCAGCACGTTCCTAGTTTCCAGGGACACCTCAAGCTCATCCCACCTGCAGACCTGAGCTACCTCGTGTCCCACAGCTGGCCTGCACCAGTGGCCCACCCAACCCTGGCACAGAGCTTGGCCCCACCTGCATCTGCACAGCCCTGGTCGCTGTCACTGGCACACGGCTCCATCGTCGCACCTCCCGTTCCCTGTGCAAGCAGGAGAGAGACAGTTAGGGTCGGCCCCCTGCCCTGGGAGCAGGACGAGACCCAACACACCAAGGACTCCCACAAGCATCCCTGCTGTGTTTCTTTGCCGCCTTTGCCAAACAGCAGAGCTCAGGGCAACAGCCTTGAGTCACCGCAGCAGCCTGAGCGTGGCTCCAGGCAGAGGAGCTGCTCCGCTCCCCTCCCCTCCCCAGGGCCCGGGCTCGGGCAGCTCAGGGCAGCAGCCGGGGATCCCGGGTGGGAGCCGCTGCTCCTCACAGGGCCCTGGTCGGACCCACCCTGTCCTGCTGTTCCACAGCACCGCACGGGAACAAGGCTGCACCCTGCGCTCTGACCCAGGAACCAAACACAGGGAAGGCAGATGTGAACACAGACTGAGGAGCGAGGGAAGATTGCACCTTCGCAGCAAAGCGATACTAAAATGGTAGTAAAACCCCAAGATAACAACTGCAGTGGAAGAGAGCAGCAACAAGACAGCAACAACAGCCTAACAAGAAGAGAACAGCAGAACAACACTACCAAAACCAGAGCGTACCGAGCGCAGAGATGCACAACCATACATCCAGCCTTGCCTGTGCAGCTGTTCCAGGAGGAAGAATTGGATTCCCCGCGTTCCATCTCGGCGCTGCCTCCCAGCACGGTTTCTTGCCCCCGTCAGTCCGGGCCCGCCTCCACCGTCTCCCCGCGCCTCGGGCCTTTGCCTCGGCTCCACAACCGCTCCCACACGGCGCTGCCCCCGGCACAGCCACGTCTTCACACCGGATCCCCCACGGGCCTCCCAGCACAGAGCGGAGCCGCACCCGGCCCTGACAGCGCCGGCTGTCAGTCACTCAGTCACTCACTCACTCACTCACTCACTCACTCACTCACTCACTCACTCACTCACTCACTCACTCACTCACTCAGTCGCTCCCTCCCTCCCTCCCGCTGCGCCTCCCCAGGACTTGGCTGCGACTTGGGAGCGGCGATCTCGAAGCGCTTCCCGCCGCGCCGCGCTCGCACCACGGCCCCCTCAGGGAGGCGGATCCCGGCCGTGCGGGCTAAAGTGGCCGCGGCCGCGGCTGCCACACAAGTGGGCGGGTGGGCGGGCAGCTGCGCTCCGAGCCGCCCCGCGCTGTTTGTCCATTGGCCCGGAGCGCCGAGCGCTGTGCTGTCATTGGCTGACTCCTCCGTGTCCGTCCCTGCGCATTGCCCGCCTCCCGTTCGCTTGGCAAAGTCCCTCCGGAGGGAAAGAGCGCGCGGCGGCCGGGGCCGGCGTCCCCTGGGCCGAGCGAGGCGGGAGCTCTCCGGCGGTGCGGGCCGCGGGAGCGGGGGTTGCGCTGTGGCCGGAGCGGAGGGGGGCGGGTGTCGGTGCGCGGGAGCGGGGCCGTGCCCGTGCGGGGGAGCGGGGCCGTGCCCGTGCGGGAACGGCGGAGCCGGGGTTGGCCGTGCCGGAGCTCGGGGGTGTGTGGAAGGTAAGTGCAGCGGGGAGGATGTTGTGGGGGGTGCTGGCCGGGTGCGGGGTCAGAGGCGTGAGGTGGTTTCGGGGCAAGGGGACGAGAGGTTTGTGTGAGGATGTGCCGTGGTTCCGTGGGTCGGGCGAGCTCGGAGCAGGAGTCACTGGTGCGTGCGGAGGGGCAGGGGTAGGGCAGGCCCAGGGGTGAGGGGCGGGGGGGCGGCTGCATGGGCGGTGAGGCCCGGGGGAGGTGGGGGTGTTCCATGGGGAATTGCAGGGGTTGCCCGGGGAGGGGGGGCGGAGCGGGGTTCCCGGGGTGCTGCAGGTTCCGGAGCGCCCCTGGAGGGGTTCGCTGGGGCTGCCGCAGAGCCGCAGCGCTCCCAGCTCTGCTCTTTGGGAGGTTCAGTGTTGCTGGTGAAGGGCTTCCCGTCAAGGTTGTGACCTGAATCGAGGTTCCGGTGTGGCCTTGAAACCGGGTCAGAGCTCTTGTAAGCAGAGTGGCATCTCATGTGTACGAGCAAGGGTTGTGCTCAGCAGCAAGCCCTTGGAGGTGATTTGGCCCTTGCCACGGAGCTTTGTAGCTCGAGAGATTTGCACGTGTTGGATCTGTGCAAAAGTTAGGAACTTCTTCCTTCTGTCCAATCTCAACTTCGACTGTTTAAGTTTTAAGCCGTTACCTTTTGTCCTATCACTCCAGTCCCTAGTGAAGAGTCCCCCTCCAGCATCCTTGGAGGCCCCCTAGAGACTGGAGGTTCCCTTGTAGACTGGAAAGACAGCTCAATCTAGACTTGTTTCCAGGGAATGAAATGGCTTTATTAACCTTTGTATTTCTAAACTGCAGGCATGAGTACTAGTGATGGTAGTACCCTAGTTTTCTGTTGCTGGGCTGGGAAGCAAGCAAATGGTCGTATTCTCTGGACACAGTTTTGAGATTAATGTTCTTGGTTTCCCAAAGGAAAATGTAATGATGCTGAGAGTCACATTTGCAATGTAAAGAAAAAGGGGTGTGTGTGTGTGAGAGAGACAGAGAGCAAGACTGAGATGGGGTTTACAGGAAACAATACATGGTCAAGAAGTTTGTTTCCTTCTGTGTGCATTTGCCAGGGGGGATGTTTCCTCATCCCCTTTGGCACTCTCCCCTGAAAAGGCATTCAATGGCCCTGGGAGTGTCCATCACCTCCTTTGTGAGCATGTGAGGGCTGTGGAAGACCAAACAATGCTGACACTGGGTGAAGAAACTTCTGGTGAAGTCCTATTTGAAATGAGGCAGTGAGTGTTAAGATACAAGGTGCTTAAGGTATAAGGCTTACAGAAAAAGGGTTGTCTGCAATTTTGAGTTGCAGGCAGAAACTTGTTGGAGTCCCCAAGAATTGTTAGCTGTATTTTAAGGTACCTGCATGAGGCTGGGGTACTTAACGGTCAGATTTAAAATCAACTAAAATTGATACACATGTTTAGAGCTCTCCAAAAACTTCCTGGAACTTTTAAGGTGTGGAAGATTCCTATAGGAGCACTGTGCTTTCATCTGCAGCAGCTCATTTGGCTGGGCGGGGCTGGGCTTTGACCTCTGCTGCTGTGGTTCAGAAAAAAAGCTTCATTAAATGTGGATTTGTCAGAGGGACACTTGTCCCTTTCCTTCAAATCTTTCTTCTCTAAATCTTGTCCATTGAAAAGGATTATAATTCAGAAATAACATTACAAGAGCTCTTGAGGTTTGCCTTTTCTGGGTAGGACTTGGGAGTCCCTGCTAAATAAGGGCGGAAGAAAGCAAAGTTCCTTTAAAGGTAAGCTCAGGCTGGACCTTGTGTTTGGCTGCACTGGTGTTCTGTGGGACAAGCCCCGCAGGCTGGGCCTGCAGCTGCAGCAGCTCTCCAGGTTCTTGCTTGCAGTGGTCAGTGCAGTTTGGACTGACCTTGTCCAGTGTCCCCCTGCTCTGTGTGAAGAGCAGCTTTGGAGAGTGGGAGCTGCTTTTTCTTTCCTGTTACAAGGTGAGCCACAGTTTTGCTTCCTTTGCTGATACTTGTGTTGCCAAAGCAGGCCCAGTATTCACCTGTCCTTGTTTGTGTGTCAGAGGTGCTCTTCTGACATCCCTCTCTTGCTGTTGGGTTGCAGAGGCTTGGCATGAGATGGGGACTGCATTTTGGTAGGTGCTGTGGATGTGCAGATGAGATGCAATCTTTCCAAAAAACTCTCTCAACAGAAGAGAGTGGCCCTGAGAGAACAGAAGTAGCATTCTCTCAGCTCTCCAGAAAGAGCTGGATGCTATAACATGTCATGAAACTGTTTCTGTGTTTCATGGAGTGCTAACAGGTGTTCCCAACCATCTGGATTTTTTTCAATGTAATTGTGAAAAACTTTTTCTTGTAATAATGCAGTGAAGCTTTTGCCCAAGGAAATGATGTTCCTCTTTGCCACTGGCAGAGCCTTTGCCAGTGTCTGGTGGCAGCGTGGGGCTGGATCTGTGCTCCCTGTGTAGGGCTCAGTTGGGCTGGTCCCTGTGACCCATCAGCAGTGGCCAAACAAGGATGGGGTAGTAGGTTTTAAAGGAAGAGAACTGTTTATGTCTCATCTGCTGTGAGCAAACATGCAGGAGAAGCCTAGGTGTGAAGCACAAGGCTTTGCTGGCAAAGCAGTTGGTGTGGTTGTGTGCATGGAAATGGGCTGTGTCTCCCTTCAGAGGGTGAAGTGCGGAATTCCTCCATACTTTCTGGCCTGTGCTTTTGGCAAGTGGGGCTTTGGGTCGCTGCTTAAATCACATTTACCTGGATTTTAGTTGTGATTACCCTAGCAGGGAAGAAAGCAGTAAAAGTGTGACTGTATGGCCCAATGTTCAACTGTAAGTTATGGAGATAGGCACATTGGGCGGAGATAGGCACATTGTTAGTTCTCTTTTGTTTCCTTTGGGAATCAATCTTTATGGTGTGTGGAAGGAAGTTCCCCAAATCAAACAAACCTTGGCAGAACTGTGCAGCAGATGGAGTTGTGGTTTAATGAGCTGCTGTAAAGCTTTCCCTCCAGCACAGCAGGGATGTTCTAGCTAGGGGAAGCAACTTTCAAGCCCTGGAGCCCTGTAGATGTATTTTTAGAGTTGTGATGTGGGAATTGTTTTATCCATGAGGATTCTGGCTGATGTTGAGCTGCAGGAAAATGGGATGTTGGTAGGATGATTTAGCCACTTGTATTTCCCAGATGTGCAGTACCCTGGCAGAGTGAGGTGGTTGGATAGCAGCCAAAGTCTTCCCTTATTACGTGTCTGCATGAATTTGGGTTTTCAAATGCTGTTGTGTGTGTCCCAAACCCTCAGCACTGACTTTTGACAGGAAAGAAAGTGCAAGATTCCCCCTGTGGAGGCTGAGCTGCAGGTCTGCTTGAATAGCATCCTTCCTTTGGCTGGCAGCTAGTACCTGCTGCCTGAGCATAACATGAGGGACCTTCTGTTACTCTGCTGCATGGGGAGAGATGTGTGGATGGAGACTTCCTTCCAGCTGGTTATAGCATAGTCACAGAGGTTTCTGTTCCAGGAGTAAAAGCCTGGCTTCCGAGAGAGCTTCTCAGGGGCCTTCCCCATTTCAGGGACACTTGCTGAAAATACATGCCATGAGATTTGCTCTTGATCAGGACACTTCCTCTGGCAGTGCTGAGGGGTAAGGGATTGCCAAGATCGCCATCTCTCAGCTGTCACGCTTCAACCGTTTTCTGCTTTTTGCTTCAGGCTTTTGTGCTTAACTGGAGCGGGTCTGGGGCTTGTGTTTCTGTTGACACTAGCAGCTACTTCTAAGGAGGTTTTCTGGCTGTTGGGGTGTTTGCTGGTTCACAGATGACTCAAACCAAGGTTCCAGTGTTTGTCTTTGTGCTCACTTGCAAATGCTCCAAGCCATTCTGCGTGTGACTGAGAGCAGTGAGAGTATCCCGTGCTGTGTAAGACTGGCAGGGCCTTTCATCTGCAGGCTGAGCAAACTGCAGCGCTGTCAGCATCTCTTCAGCTGGGTTGTGGCAGGCAGACTTTGTAGCTGGAGCAGGAAGATGCCCACGTGCACTAGCAGGGTTCTCCTCTTGCGTTGTGTTCAGGAGTAGCTGCGTGGAAGTCTGCTCCCTGTCCCGGTTTCTCCTGTATGTTTTAGTCCTGTAGAAGGCTGTTTTGCAAGGAGCCGAGTGCTGTTCCTGTGGGCAGCCTGATGTCTAATCCAGTTTTCTGAACAAGCCAGGTGGTTCTTGCCTGTGGTGCCAGTGACAGATGAGCCTGAAGTAAGGGCCAGGTTGTCAGCTTTTCTAGCTGTCCTCTTGGCCCTGCAGTACTGCTTCCAGAGCTCCGTGGGTGTGAACTTGAGCTCTTCATTCCTGTAATCCATGAACTTTAACATCTCCCCTGGGAATGTTGTAGCAGTGTTCCTTGCTGCCAGGCAGGCTTTCTGTGTGACAGCCTTGCCAAGGTTTTCCCTCAGTGCTGGTTCTGTTAGTCCTGGCTCCAGCCCTTGATTATTGTTTTCTTAAAGTGTGTGCCTTTCATTGCCTACAAGGCCTTGGAACCTTTTGCTGGATGGGGTCACGAGAAGGCGAGGGTTTCCCTCCTGTTTGGTGTCTGGGAGGTTAAGTAGGGAAGATGTTCAGGCAGAACTGGGATATTCTGGGTGTCATTTTCCTTCTGGGAGTAGAAGCTTCTCGGAAGGTGATTTTTCAGCCAAGGCACATGAGTGTATCGAGCCATGTGGCTAAAAATGATCAATTCAGTTAACTTAGGGAATACTACTTTGCACGCTGTTTAGGTCTTCTATTTCTTTTATTTTTTTTTTTTTTTTTTTTGCACCTCTGCAGTATTATTTTGAAGAGTATTTGGTGTAATAAAATGGAAACCACATGGATATAATGGGCACCTTGGCATCCTGGAGACAGCACATCAGAGGGGAGAGGTGGCAGTTGTATGTCCTGTGGGTCATATTTGGATGTGGCAGAGGATGACTTTGGCAGGTATATTTGCAGGAAATCTTTTGAAATGCTTGAAGTGTGATTTGTCAGAGGGGCAGCAACAGCTCTGCCTTGGCATAGAATCACAGAGTGGTTTGGGTAGGAAGGGACCTTAAAGCCCTCCAGTTCCAACCCCCTGCCACGGGCAGGGACACCTTCCACTAGAGCAGGGTGCTGCAAGCCCGTGTGTCCAACCTGGCGTTGAAAACTGCCAGGGATGGGGCAGGCACAGCTTCTCTGGGCACCCTGTGCCAGCGCCTCAGCACCCTCGCAGGGAAGAACTTGTGCCTAAGAGCTCATCTCAGTCTTCCCCCTGGCAGGATAAAGCCATTCCCTGTCCTGTTGCTGCAGGCCGTTACCCAAAGTCCCTCTCCAGGTTTCCTGTAGCCCCTTTAGGCACTGGAGCTGCTCTAAGGTCTCCCCTTGAGGAGCCTTCTCTTGTGCAGGTGGAACCAGCCCAGCTCTCTCAGCCTGGTTCCAGAGCAGAGCTGCTCCAGCCCTCGCATCATCTCCATTTCCTCCTCTGGACTCGCTCCAGAAGCTCCACGTCCCTCTTGTGCTGTTGCCCCAGAGCTGGATCAGGCCTGCAGGGGGGTCTCCCCAGAACACAGCAGAGGGGGAGAATCCCCTCCCTGAGCTGCTGCTCATGCTCTGAGGTTGCAGCCCAGCACAGGGAGGGGATCTTGGCTCAAGCCCCCACTGAAGCAAGGTCATGGGGAGCTTCTCATAGACCAACACCCCCAAGTGCTTCTTCTCAGGGCTACTTTCAATCCGTTCAACCCCAGTCCAGAGGAGTCCATGGAGATGTTCTGGGGGCTGGAGCACCTGGTGGGAGCTGCCTCTGCCTGTGGGAGGGCCTTGGAGCTGGATGGGTTTTGAGGTCCCTTCAACCCAAACCACTCTGTGATTCCATGGTTAATATTTTACTGCTGAAGCATCTTGCTGATAAATCACGTCCCAAGAAACGAGCTTTTAAACCCAACAAATGACAGGTACTTTATAGCGCTGCCCTTGAGGGAAGTTCTGCCGTGTTATAGAAAGCAATGAAATCGTGCCTAAAAATTCAGCAGAGTGAAAGGAAGTAGAAGATGGAAACAGCTTGGACCATGTTGTGTTACTGGTCATTAGAAAACACCTTCCTGAACAGCCTCCCTGAAAGTGTGAGCCAGAGTTTTATGCGGTTTCCTTCGTTGTGGCCACAGTTGGTGGGTGGACTCAAACTGGAAGTGTTTGTATGAAGTTCTTGATGTCTTTGGCATGAAGGAGGCTTGGATGGGCGATAGCCCATTTGTGAAAAGAAAAGGTGCTCAGTTGATTTTGGGTGGTTGTTTATTCATACCTCCTTTAATATTTCAAAACCAGCCATAAGGGGCTGACATTTGACAAGCTTTATGAAATATCAAAGTACTTATTTACACTTTCATGCTTCTTTGTGCAGATGTGAAAGAATAAATACCCATAAAGTCTCAGAAGTGACACTTATCCTGGGCTGAGTCGTGGTAGCGATGTGGTTTTCTCCCCTGACCTGTCCCAGATAACTGGAACTATAGATGCTTGTCACTCCAGGCAATGTATTGTCCCCTCTGGTTTGTGCTCTGTGGAGAGATGAGGTTATTGTGCAGCTATGAAACTCTTGGGCTTCAAACTTTGGGGTCCCACTCAACCTCACATGAGATTCAAACAGCTTGTTTCTACTTCCACCCCACCTACCTTCCACTTGCCCAGGCTGCTTGAAGCTGGTTGCTGTGTTAGTAGAACAAGTCCACCTGGTTCCTGGTGTGGTGTTTTATTTATTTATTCAAGTATATTTTCTGTCTTAAATCTAAAACTGAAAGGTCAGAGTCTGATGGGAGGTAGGGTAAAAAGCAGAATTACAGGAATGCAAGAATTAATGTGTGGACGCTTGTGTCAGTGTTAAGCTCAGCAGGTCTGTGGCTGAACTGTGCCACAGTGTTTAAACTGTGGTGCTTGGATCTAAATGGTTGTAATTCCTTGTCTTGAAACAGAGAGAATGTGAGGTTGAGGAAGGAGGTGTTGGAATGAGCTTGACTCAAGAGAACGCTGGGAGGAAGGAGGAGGGTGGGAAGTGAGAGATGATGACCCCAGCTCTGAGAGAAGCGCTCACAAACCAAGGTGAGGTTCTGCAAAGAGCAGATGGTGGCCCATGCTTTGAAGTCTTAGTGGTGGACTTTTAGCAAGCCAAGTGAGAGACGGTGTTCTTTGTTAGAGGTAATGCTGTGGACCCTCAGTCATGGCAGGCTCTGAGCAGGGGCAGGACAGGGCTTAGGCAGGGGCCATTGGTACCTGATCATTTCAGGGAGGAACCTGCAGCTGGGTGATTGTCCTGGGTTCAGCAGTAGCAGTCATGTTTCTCCTTCTTGGTAGCTGGTGCAGTGCAGTGTTTTGACTTTCAGCTCAGGAACAGAGCTGATAACAAGGATGTTTTGGTTTGGCCAAGGACTTTGTGAGCCTCATGCTCTGCCAGGGAGGAGGGGAAGCCAGGAGGAAGCAGAGACAGGACACCTGACCCAAACTGACCAAAGAGGTATTCCATACCACAGCACGTCATGCCCAGGATGCAACTGGGAGTTAGCCGGAAGGGCTGGGAGACTGCAGGGTTGGAGGAGGTATCGGTCGGTGCTTGGTCGGGCTGGGGGGGCGAGTTATCTGTCGGCTGGTGGTGAGATGATGTATTCTCTTCCCTTGTTATTTCCTTTATCATTATTATCATTGGTGGTAGCAGTAGTGATTTGTGTTATACCTTAGTTACTAAACTGTTCTTATCTCAACCCGTGGGAGTTACATTCTTTTCGATTCTCCTCTCCGTCCCTCCGAGAGCAGGGGGAGGGCAAGAAGGGGGGAAGTGAGTGAACAAGTTACCTGACTGGGTTTAAACCACGACAGTAATACGCCCAAGTGTGATGCACTCTGAGTGTGGTGAGTGTATCAGAGTTCAAAGGGTTTAATGTAGCTGCTAAGCAGCTTGGGAGAGAAGATGATAGTCCCACATGCCTTTAGCTCCTTTAGGGTGTGTGTTCCTCTAAGACTACTTGAAGATCAGCTTTGCCCCTGCTTTTACTTCTGTTTCAATCTCTGATTTTGTTACTGAAGCTTTATTTGCAGAGAAGAAGGTAGTTCAAATGAACTTTACCAATCCACTGCTGATCAGATGAGTGGCCTTCCAAGAAGCTGTAGAGAACTTAATGGCCTTTTCAAAACAAAGGAGGGCAAGCTTGAGAAGAGCTGGATTGAGGGCCCTGCAGTTCAGAAGCCTCAGTTCTGAGTGGCAGAGCCAGGAGAAGGGTAATGGGAGTTTCTGTTCAGTTGGAGGCTGAAGGCAGTTTAGTTTAATTTCTTTTATTTCTTAGGATGAGAATGCGTTGAAGTTTTCTTGCTTGCTAAATCAATAGAATCTCTCCTGATGCTGCTGAGACCACAGTCTTGCTATTGCACTGAAGGCACCTTGCTTCAGAGCTGGGCTCTGTTTTTCTAACTATGTCCTGTGTGAGTCCAGCAGCTGTGGGATCCCAACACCTTTGCTCCCCAAGATTGGTCTGAGCTTTTGTCAGTGACTGGTGATGTGTTTGCCCACAGTCATTGGGTTTTTTTGCACTGGCATTAGTACAGTTATAAAATAAAGAGCCATTCATTACATTCGTAGTGCGAAGGAGCAAAGTGAAGGCTTGGCAAGGAGTGGCAGTGACTTTGGTCTCCTCTTTGTGTCCATCATGGTGCTGCTGGGACCAGAGGAGAGGTTATAGGGAGCTTGTTCAAAACATCTTTTCAGTTTCAACTCTGAAGGCTGCAATGTGGCAGGGAGCCTGCAGTGTGCTGCAGAGCAGCCGCAGCACTGTTACGACCTTAGATTTCTTGTTTATTCATTTATTTAGTTACTAGTGTCTGTGTTTGCTCCAGAAGTCTCATTGTTCTGCCTGCCTGCAGGCGGTTGAGGGGACTGGTGGTTCTGGCAGGTGTGGAGTGGGCTGCTGGAGACAGGGCTGTCTAGAAGTGGGCAGTGGGGAGGGAAGTGTTCTTGTCTGCAGCAAGTCCCCTGCTGCTTAGGTTGGAGGGCCTGCTGCCCCTATGGAAGGGTGCACCAAGTCCCCCCAGGCAGCTCAGGTGTTGCTTTGCCACACAGGGGCCTGAGATGGGCTGGTGAGACTGCCCTGGCTGTTCTGTGGTGCAGGGCCTGTGCTGGCTCTGATGCAAAGGGTTGACCAATGTACAGGGGGGTAGTGCAGGGGGGTAATACAGGGGTTGTAGTACAGGGGGGTTGGACGGGGAATTGTACAAGGGGGTTAGAGGAATTTGTTTGCTAGAGGAATTTGTTTAAACAAATAGACTATCTGTTGTAAATGCCTGCTAAGACAGAGGCCTCCGGTCCTGTTAATAAGCAGGTGCCTGAAACCTCTAGTCCTGTTAATGAGCAGATGCCTGAATCTACTGATAAAGGGAAAAGCGGAGGATCTACGGCTGGGACAATGATCAAACTCCACTAACAAGGGGAGAAGCAGAGACTCCACTAACAAGGGGAGAAACAGAGGATTTACGGCTGAAACACTGATCAAACTCTACTGATAAGGGGAAGGAGCAGAGAATTTATGGCTGGGACACTGACCAAACTCTACTGATAAAGGGGAGAAGCAGAGAATTAATGGCTGGGAAACTGACCAAACTCTAAGGTGAAAAGTGCAGGAAGAGGAAGACTCATTTACTTCATCTTGAAGACCCCTGCCCAGAGGAGGAAGACTCATTTACTTCATCTTGAGACCCCTGCCCACGACCGGAGGGGGGCACTGCGCAGGTGCAGAGGACCTTCTAGCTCATTATAATACGAAGCGGGGATAGGATATGAATATGTATAGGCGTATTGTGTAACCTCATGAATATATATAACTTTAGAGAATAAATGTAGAGGGAAACAATACTGAGATACGCATATCTTTGAGGAATTATCCCTATGCGTCTCAGCGCTGAATAAAAAGCATACCTACTTTACAACTTTTAACGAGTTGTGGAGTTTATCCGCGCATCAGCTCTGCGTTGTGCCATGGCAGTCACAGGGGTGTTTCACACCGGTTCACTTTCTGACCGCATCTGTATTGGTTTGGTTTTGGGCGGTGAATGAAACTGTGCTTTTCTTATGGTCTTATTACTTATGGTAATAATTACTTATGGTTTATTACTTTTTCAAGTTCCCTTAGCTGTTTTCATCAGCAAATGTCATCTTTTGTCATGTGGACACCAGATTTAATTGCTGAAAGGCCAAGTCTCCATTGTGCTTGTATTATTTAGTATTTTCCTTGCGTTAATCTGATGATACATTCTGAAATTGAGTTTCCCCTTTTCCCTCCCCTCCCCCCCCCCCAATATTTGTCATCCTCTCTGTGCAGTAAGTAATATTTGGGTTAGTTGGCTTTAACTCAGGAGTAAGAAGGAGGCAGGGTTGGAATTGTTTTGAAAGCTATAGATGAGTTTTTGTCTGCCCTATACAACGGCATCACCTGCTTAGTGCTGTAGTGCAGTACTGGTTAATTTCAATCAATGGAGCTACAGCATTTTGCAAAGTGATGGGTACAGGTATTTTCAAGTCCTCATTTCAGGAGGCCACTTAGTTTTATGAAAGTCATTTGGACATATTCATAGATGTGAGGTTTTCTCTACTTCACCAATTCAGAATGAAATTAATTGTGCTGAAACACTGGACTGAATTTAAATTTTAGAGTAATTCCTGTGCCTCTTCCTTCATTGATGCATCTGTTAAAACTGTATGGTTTTGTTCTCTTGAATTTGTTTGGGGTTCTGTGTTGGGTTTTTTCCCTCCCAGAAAGAGGCATAAGGTCACGGTCACTCACTATTTCATTAGAATTAGGTTTTTTCAGGGACTGTGATCTTACCTTGTTGAAGCCACTTTGGCAGCTTTTTACCCGTACGGAAAACAACTTGTGTCATGACATGGCCAAGCCTGGGATTCTTCTTCCTCTTCGTTGTGCACTTGCAGAACTCTTCCTTGTTACAGAAAACAGAGTTAGTTCCTGTACTTGCACCCCTCCTCTCCCCAGTGCCCAGAATGATATGTAATTCAGTGTTAAATTAAAAGCAGTTTTCCTTTACCTTGGCAAAGTTCATCAGAGCTTTAGAACCATTAAATGCTTCAGCAACATGACAAACTTTCTCTTGCGGAGTCTGGCAGCAAATTCTACTAGAGGGGCCATGCTGTTGCCATATCCATTATGGAGCCTTATATAATAGTCATGACTCCTCCTTATGCACTTCAGGCAGCAAGCCCTAAAGCCACTCTTTATTCTGAGAGGAATGCTGCTTTAATAATTAATTTAAAGGTATTTAAATGTGCTTTCCCTTGAGTTGGTTTTGCACACTACGTAGGAACAGTCTGTAAGGAACTGATTTCTGTGTTCACAAACTGTGTTCTAGTCAGGGAGAGTCTTCTGTGTAGTTCAGATACCTTTGGTTCATGGGGACTACTGTAATGATCAGCATTGTAATGATAATTAGTTGGATGATATCTTTACTTGAAGTGTTGGTGTTCACTGAAGGCTTTGTTGCAGGAGCTTGGATCTCTACAAGAGTATTTGCTTGCCTTAAATACTGAAGATCAACTTCATCACTGCACAGCACAGGTCATAAGATTGCACAACCTCAGTGATGTGTGGTTTTGCAATATCTTTCTGACAGGCAGAGATAATGAATGGTTTCTGACTGCCCAGTGGAGTTGTATAAAGTAGAGATAAATGTACTTTGACTTCCCAATACCCTGAAAGGCTTCCAAAATACGTGAATGAACTACGTGCAAATGTTCTCCTTTCCTAGTCAGCTGATGTGCCCCAAAGTGGCTGTTGGGTGTCATCTGGTTTACCAAAGTGACCTCTCAAGTGCCAAAAGGTGGGAATGGGGATGGGGGCTGGTCTTTCAGTAGCTGGAAATGCAGTTGCCTTGCTGGAACTGCCTGGGTACATGACAATTGTTGCACTCCTAACTTCTTAGGTTGGAGGGGCTGCTGCCCCTATGGAAGGGTGCACCAAGTCCCCCCAGGCAGCTCAGGTGTTGCTTTGCCTGGGAATCGAAGGAGCTGGGAATCGAATTTTCTGTTGTTTTTTCCTGTTATTCTGCTGTCTGCTAAAATAACTCCTGCCTCCTGAGGTACACAGCAGGAGCAGAACACCACACAGAGGAGTGGGAAGGTTTCATCAGTACTGTGAGGTCCCTGAAAGAAAGATACTGCAGTCTGTCATTCCAGTGGAATGGGCACACGAGGGCATGTGAACGTGTTGTTGTGGGACTGTGAGCACAGTCTAGTGGGGATGGGATGGAGCAGCCCTGAGGAGAAGGACTTGGGGTTTTGGGTGACGAGAATCTCCTCGTGACCTGGCTTGAGTGTGCGCTTGAGCCCAGAACCCCCCTGTGTGCTGGGCTGCATCCCCCCCCAGGGCGTGAGGGGCAGGTCAAGGGAGATCTCAGGCACAAGTTCTTCCCTGTGAGGGTGGTAAGGCCTTCAGCATTGGTGTTCAATAAACTGTGGCAATCAGTACCTCGTGAAGATGCCAGCACATCGCTAATTTTTGTGGTGTGGCAGGGATGAGTTCCTTGTCTCTTGGCTTTGCTGCGTGATTAACTTTGGTTTTGAACAGTTCTGTGAAGGGCAATCCCCAAAGAGAGTGGCTGCAGCGAGGCTTTCCTAGTGAAATGCTTGGTGTCAAGGAACTGGTTCATCATGAGCAGTTTTGCGAGCCCACTGCTGTGTTGTTCTGAATATTTGTGGGACATCCTGAGCCCACTGATGCTTCTGCTGTTTACTCGTACAAATACTTCTCTCTTCTATCATTTTTAGCATCAGAGAAGGCCGTGAGATGTCTAAAGAAAATCTTGTCACGTTTCATCAGTGCTGTGACTAGGAGAGAAAAGCAGAGAACCCATTTTTATTAAAGAACAGGAATTTGATGCAGCACTGTAAAGCAATTTCATGAAGTAAATAGGAGCTCTGTGTGCTTAGATAGGAGCCTACTATGTTTAGCTAAAGCAGGAATTGAATGTAAAGTGCTCTAGACACTGACATTGGTTACAGGCAGTGGCTTTGACTCAGATTCACACCAATATGTGAGTATCTTCAGGAGATTTGTTTGAGGTTTGTATCGGGTGCAAGCAGGACCAGGGCTGGAAGCATTAGTTTTGAGTTTCATAGTGAGAGCTCAGATTAAAAAGGTTGTGTTCTGTCATATTCTGGGAAGCAGCCTAAAAGCTGCAAATTTTAGGAAAAGTGTTGATTTGCCTGTCTTAGGAAATCCAGAATATCATAGAATCATAGAGTGGTTTGGGTTGGAAGGGACCTTAAGGCTCCTCCAGCTGCAACCCCTGCTATGGGCAGGGACACCTTCCAGTAGAGCAGGTTGCTCTGAGCCCTGTCCAACCTGCCCTTGGTCTCTTTGAATTTGTGAATCTCCTGAAGTCTCTGTTTTTGAGGAATGGGTGGAATAACCAGCATTTCCCATTTTAATTTTCCAGCTGTATAGCAAGGCTGTGCATATGTCGGGGGTCACCTGCGTGTTCTTTCCCCAGTGCTCAGTGGAAACTTCCTTTTGGATGGCCAGGACGCCTCAGGTGGAGGAGGAAGGTAGATTGAAAGGTACCATTGTCACATGGTGGCAGGGGGTTTGAACTGGATGAGCTTTAGGGTCCCTTTCAACCCAAAGCAGTCTGTGATTGCATGATCTGTGTGCTGTGGATTTCTTACATCAGATGTGCCTGGGGAGCAGATTTAAACCTCTGCACTCAGCTTAATGTTCTTGGAATTTGTTTGTGTCTTTCTCTGCTGTTAGTTGATGCTCCGAGGCTGAGGAGGCTGCTACAAGCACACAGTTTATGGAATTGAGAGCCATCGCTGCATGGAGGCCCCAGCGAGCCTGGCCTGTGCCAGCAAATGTGTCTTTTGCTGGAGGTCAACTCTGATGCAGTTCTACTGTGGGACAGGGGCTCTGTTCCACTCTGTCCCTGTGCTGTTCCTGAAGCCTGGGGCAGTGTTACTTGTGTGCCCCTTTAATTTGCAAGTCGGTGGAGGATGGGTTTGAAAGGGAGCAGGTGGCTCCCCCTTCCTGCCTGGACTCCTCCTCTTCCAAGAGCTGCTGGAGCCCATGGGTGTGGGATGGTTGGGTGTGAGCTGGGTGGGTGGGCTCCACATCTGGGAGACTGAGGAGGTGCCACCTTCCCTAGAGCTGAGTCCTGTGTCAGACTGGCTGGGAAGCAGTGGAAGGAGGAACTGGGGAGGCAGGAGACACACACCTCTCCGTGTACTGCTCTGCAATTCCCACTTGGTAGAGGTTTGGTTCCCCCTGGAGATCACTGTCTGAGGTTGCGTGTGGCTCCTGGTGCTCTAGAGAACGTGGGCTGGCCCATCTTGTGCAAAGCCACCAAGGTGCAAAGCCAAATGAGTATCTTTGGTTTGAAATTGGACTGTTTTTCTTACTCCAGGTACCTTCATCACCACCAATTCAGTTGCAATCTCAGTGAGTGAAAAGTGATGACTTGGTAACCGTTGCCTTCCTAAAGCAGTCTCTAATAGATGACTTTCCATTCTAGTCAGTAAAGTGACCCCTCTTCTTCAGTTGGCTGGTGGTGAGGTGGTGTATTCTCTTCCCTTGTTATTTCCTTTATCATTATTATCATTGGTGGTAGCAGTAGTGATCTGTGTTATACCTTAGTTACTAAACTGTTCTTATCTCAACCCATGGGAGTTGTGTTCTTTTTGGTTCTCCTCTCCATCCCTCCGGGAGTAGGGGGAGGGAAAGAAGGGGGGGAGTGAGTGAACGAGTTACCTGACTGGGTTTAAACCACGACACTCCTGAATCCCACTTTTCCTATTTCATAGTCTTCAAGTTTTAACAATGGAAATACTTCATGAGGATATTGAAATGGCAGCATTAGTGCAGAAGGACAGCAGAATTTTGGAGAAGCTGTGTCCCATGTTGGTGTTAGATGTAAGCATTAGACACTGGTCATCCTGTGAAGTTTGCGTTCTGAAATGTTAACTGGGGCTCTTGATGGGCTTTCATCATATCCTGGCTTGAACGAACTCAGCAAATAGCAGGTTTAGTGTGTAAGTTTTTGCTGCTTTTCTTCAGAGCAATTTAATGGCTGGGAAGGCAAATGTACTGCTTGTGTCTTTTGTCTTCCTTTTTTTTTCATGTGTCAGGTAGCAGTGGTGCATTTACTTCTGCAGTGGTGACTGGACTGGTAGGGAGAGGCTTGCTGTGCATTTTGTCCCTCTGTCCCTGCACAGCAGGTACATCATAAACAGCAAATAGAAAGCGATAGCATTGTCGGAGCGTGGAATTTTGCTCCTGATATTGCACTGCAGACCATTTAACACTGTTCCCCTTCAAAATGACCACTCGGTACTTCTTAGCAGTAGCAGCAGCCTGTCTCTGGAGTAGGGGGCTGAGCATGGTCCAAGTCTTAAAATGTTCATAGAAAATGCTGATTGCAGATACACTAAGAATATCTACAGCTGTCACAGCATATGCTGCCTTTTTTTCTATCTAGATTTTGTCAATAATGCTGTATTCCTCTAAGAGAGAGATCAGTTCCCTGGCTGAACGTGAGCATACTGAACTGGAAGAAAGGGAACAAGATCAAGATGTGGAGCCACCCATTGTTGGTCCTGTAGATCTAGAGCAGAACAAACTTGATCCTCCGGAGGGTTTGGATGAAGCCACCAAAATATTCTTCTTGGTACTTAATTTTACCTCCTTTGACATTTCTTTGAATTTGCTGGTTGCATAAAATATTTGGTAGTCTCTATGGCTGTTTTTCTTGTAAGTTCACAAAATATGGGTCTATGATTTCAGTGTATTTTATGTAAAGGTAATAAATTATATCTGCAGTCATGAACACTACAAGATTGTTGACGCAGGAGTCACGGACAACGCAGAGACGATCAATGTGATCAAGCGATTGCCAAATTTATTACAAAGCCTTAACTCCTTATATACTATTTCTTACAGGCACTTACAGTGATTTGGCGTATTATGATATGATACCTGTCTTGAAGACCTTTAGTGACTAACATATAATTGGTTAAGCACAGGTGTGAGAACTCGACCTCGAAAGCTTGCCAGCAGTCCACAGTTCTCAGTAACTCAGTGAATTCCAGCTTCTTATCTTGCTTGCTTAATCTTCTTCAGGCCTCTCATGGCCTTGCTGTGTCTTTCAGGATTATTCAGAGTTTATGTACGAATTATGCATTCTCCCGTGAGAACACTGCCTCCACATCTCCCCCTTTTTGTTTTATATATGTTTTGGGTGATCCTACTTGAGCAGGGGATTTGGGCTAGATCATATTTCCAATATATGCTGACTACAGGCTGCTGGGCCTGCCCCTTTTTTCTGATGTATGGCTCTCTGATAACGGGGAGGCCATCCTTCACATCAAGGTCTGGCATGGCATATGTCCCCACTGCTCCACGCCTGCCAGGTTGCAGCCAACAGCGGAGCTAAAGGTTCTTCTTGGTGGCAAACACAGAGGCCATCCCAGTCTTGCTCTTGACTGTGGTAGCAGGCATTTGGTCAGCCTCAATCCTTGCACCTTGTTGTCAATGCAGAGTTTCACCTCCTTCATCCAGTACCAAGTCGCTACTACAGCAAGGCGCACCCAAATTTACATTAGCAGAGTAACTATTACAGAGTGCAGCAGCAGTTGAAGATGCTGATGGCAGCGAGGGACTAGCCAAAGAAATTTCTTATCAGTGGAATTCCCCCACCCTCTTAATTTATTCCATCACCTGCTTTATAACACTACCAGTGTGTTAGAATCTTTCTAGCTTTTGCCTTAGCATTTTCTAGCAGCTACTGCAAATTTGCATACTTTAACATCTCTTTTACAAGTGACAAATCTATATAATACAAGGTGTGGTTTCTTATTAGAGACTGGCTAGTAAATACAGGTGGTTTTATACACAAAATCACAGCCTCTAATAATAGCTACTCTACAAGCACACACACATATTCAAGCAGTTACTTTTCAGTAGCCCCCAAATGATGTTTTGCAATCATTAGATTTTCTCTTCCTCTATCTCATTCTGCTTGGGGTATTCATGGTCAGCTCCTGTAGCTGAGGCATCAGGTTTTTCCATTCGTCTGTTCAGCTCATGGCAAGGCTTGACAAACTTTGCAGGCAGTCGTCATGGACCTGTAGGCAGGAGGACGCAAATATACCCCCTCCCCCAGGTTATCCGTTCTTGAGAAGCAGACAGGTTAGACTGCACATTGTTAACTGGCGAGGAGTTTGCTGCATCATTGCCTTTGATTTTGTTTTTGGTTTTTTGATCCAAAGTCGCTCACCCTACGAACGCTGGCCTGCTCAGCAGCAGCTACAGCTGCCTGCCTGCTTCAGCAGCAACTATAAATACCTGCTGGCAACCGCGCTTTTGCATTAACCCTTTCATGCCCGAAATGTTAAACTGCTCCCCGTTAAAAACTTTTACATGAACCAAACACCAAAAAAACCACACAGAACACGGTCTGCCCTTAACATACGCACACACACACTTGTGGGATCCCACAAGCACGCTCCACACAACTACAATATTTGAAGCACAAAATCCAGACAATCATTACTCCCACTACAGTCCCATGTGCAGAATGTGGCACAAGGACCCTGTGGAGACTAACAGGAAACGAGCTTTGAGAAGCATCATTGCAGTGCGAGGTGGCAGGCTCAACCTTAGCAGGCGTCCCTGCAGAGGCTCTGCGTCCCCCACATCGCGTGAGGCTTGGGCTTTTATACTGACCAAAATGCACACTCATTCCGACACAGGTGGCCAGCCTATGTTGGAAGAAGTGGCCAGCAGTATCTACAAAGGTCTCCAAGGGTTGATAGAAACCTGGACATACTTATATTTACCAACTTCTAGTGCATGAGTATCACAGAGAGAGTGTATTAAATGAGTCACAGTATGCCCAATACCCCTGATAAGAACATATGAAAGACCTTCCCACCACCGAAAACGCATACAATACACCTGTATCCTGTGTTTGTCTCTCTGTAGGTTCAGTGGGGGGGGGGTGGTGGTGGTGGTGGTGGTGGATGGTGTTTTTTGTTTTTGTTTGTTTGTTTTTGTTTGTTTGTTCATTTGTTTTGGTTTTGTTTTTTCTTCAAAAAAAGAAAAAACAAAAGAAAAAGAAAAAACAAAAGAAAAAGAAAAAAGATTGCTCTCTTCACTTTAAGAAGGGCTGACTCTTTCCAGGCTCTCACCCATCGAGCTGGGACCCACCGCAAACTGGAGTCTATAATTATACACATATAACCTCGACCAGTTAGTTTTACTTCTGTGTTGCAGAATGGCTCCAAGAGCAAGGCCATGGATCCTTAGAGGCCTTGTGCGAGCAAAGCAAGGTGTAGACCTCACAGGTAACCGGATACCGGATGTGGGAGGAGAATGTGAAGGAAGCTGTGTAGAACTAACCAATAGTGTTCTGACTAGTAGGCGTGGCTACACACCACACGGATATAAGCGAAGTGCGCCACAAATAAAGTAGAAGTTTGCTTATCACCCATATTGGGTTGGCGTGTCTTGCTTCTCCTCGCCGCTTACAAATGGCGCCCAAACAGGGACCATGGACTACAGGGCCCTGGCTACCGGGGACCTGGAATACAGGGCTCCGGTTAACGGGGACCCGGAATACAGGGCCCCAGTTAGCGAGGACCCGGAATACAGGGCCCCGGTTAGTGGGGACCCGGAATACAGGGCCCCGAGTATCAAGGACCTGGAACGGCGAGTGAGCGGTGCTGGCGGCAGCGGCCGGGGAGTGCGGGCAATGCTGTTGCGCTGGCGTGACGGACCCGGGTGCTTGGACTAACCGAAAGGAGTCGACCACTGGGGTGAACCATACACTGCTGTGTCGGGAGGCCAATCCAGAGACCGAGGTTACAGGACGATCATTACTGGTGAATTTTCTGCAATGGGCATCTCTGCATATCCGGTGTTTACTACACAGCAGGGGGCTGAAGAGTGGGAAGCTCTTGATCTCAAAATAGTTAAGGAGGCCTGACAAGCAGTGACCACGTATGGGTTAAAATCCTCTTATACTCAAGCTGTATATGTTATGATTTTTCTTGCAATTGACAGGCGGAGCCCATACAGTTTCTCTGTGATACTCATGTACTAGAAGTTGGTAAATATAAGTATGTCCAGGTTTCTATCAGCCCTTGGAGACCTTTGTAGATACTGCTGGCCACTTCTTCCAACACAGGCTGGCCACCTGTGTCGGAATGAGTGTGCATTTTGGTCAGTATAAAAGCCCAAGCCTCATACGATGTGGGGGAGGCAGAGCCTCTGCGGGGACGCCCACTAAGGTTGAGCCTGCCACCTCGCACTGCAATGATGCTTCTCGGAGCTCATTTCCTGTTAGTCTCCACAGGGTTCTTGTGCCACGTTCTGTACGTGGAACTGTAGTGGGAGTAATGATTGTCTGGATTTTGTGCTTCAAATATTGTAGTTGTGTGGCATGCGCTTGTGGGATCCCATACGCGTGTGTGTGTGCGTGTGTGTTTGAGGGCAGACGGTGTTCTGTGTATTTTTCTTGTTGTTGGGTTCATGTAAAAGCTTTCAACGGGTAGCTGTTTAACATTTCGGGCATGAAAGGGTTAATGCAAAAGTGCAGTTGCCGGTGGGTATTTATGGTTGCTGCTGAAGCAGGCAGGCCGTGATAGTTGCTGCCCAGCAGGACGGCTTTAGCAAAAAAAAGAAAAAAAAAATGGGGGGAGGGGGAGAGAGTAATGATGCTGCATTTAACCTGTCTAACCTGTCCCTGTCTACTTCTCAAGAACTGATAACCTGGGGGAGGGGGTATATTTGTGTTCTCCTGCCTGCAAAGTTTGTCAAGCCTTGCCATGAGCTGGACAGATGAATGGATAAACCTGATGCCTCAGCTACAGGAGCTGACCGTGAATACCCCAAGCAGAATGAGATAGAGGAAGAGAAAGAACGAATAACTGCAAAACATCACTTGGGGGCAACTGAAAAGTAACATCCTGACTATGTGTGCTTGTAAAGTAGCTATTATTAGAGGTTGTGATTTTGTGTATAAAACCACCTGTATTTACTAGCCAGTCGCTAATAAGAAACTGCATCTTGTATTGTATAGATCTGTCACTTGTAAAAGAGATGTTAGAGTATGCAAATTTGCAGTAGCTGCTAGAAAAATGCTAAGGCAAAAGCTAGAAAGATTCTAATACAATGGTACTGTTATAAAGCAGGTAATGGAACAAATTAAGAGGGTGGGAGAATTCCAGTGGTAAGAAATTTCTTTGGCTAGTCCCTCGCTACCATCAGCATCTTCAACATGCTGCTGCACCCTGTAATAGTTACTCTGCTAATGTAAATGTGTGTGTGCCTTGCTGTAGTAGCAACTTGTTACTGGATAAAACAAAAGGGGCGAGATGTGGAGGCAGTGTTCTCACGGGGGAATGCATAATTGGTACATAAACTTTGAATAGTCCTGAAAGATACAGCAAGGCCATGAGAGGCCTGAAGAAGCTTAAGCAAGCAAGATAAGAGGCTGGAATTCACCAAGTTAATGAGAACTGTGGACTGTTGGCAAGCTTCCAAGGTTGAGTTCTCACACCTGTGTTTAACCAATCACATGCTAGTCACTATGGGTCTTCAAGGCACATATCCAATCATAATATGCCAAATCACCGTAAGTGCTTCAGCTGGGGCCTTGGCTCAGCTAAACAGACTGAGTTGCTGAGTTGCTAAGCAGACAAATACTACATCAAAGGCAATTTCTGATTTGTTGTTTAATGTTGACTCTCTAAGACATGCAACACTACAGAACCTTTTGTTGTTGGAACAGGGACATGGATGTGAAGAGTTTGATGGAATGTGTTGTATGAATCTTTCTGGTCATTCTAATTCGATACATGCACAGCTGAAAACCCTGGCTCAGCTTACCCAGCAATTGCAAGTGAGCAGTGACTTAGGGATAACTAAATGGTTGTCCTCATGGGGCATTACAGGTTGGCTTAAAACACTGCTATTTGAAGGACTGCGCTTATGTATCATTGCTATTTTAATCACTGTAGTTGTTAGACTCGCTTATAGTTGCGTGATGAAACAGGTGAACAGAACGACCCACAATGTTTTGCTCGCACAAAAGAAAAAGGGGGGAATTGTTGCCGAATGGCTCCAAGAGCAAGGCCATGGATCCTTAGAGGCCTTGTGTGAGCAAAGCAAGGTGTAGGCCTCACAGGTAACCGGATACCGGATGTGGGAGGAGAATGTGAAGGAAGCTGTGTAGAACTAACCAATACTGTTCTGACTAGTAGGCGTGGCTACACACCACCCGGATATAAGCAAAGTGCGCCACAAATAAAGTAGAAGTTTGCTTATCACCCATATTGGGTTGGTGTGTCTTGCTTCTCCTCGCCGCTTACACTTCTGCAGGACCTTTCCAAATGCCGGTTTCCAAATCCTTATACTGGACCAGAACACCCAGAGTTTTAGTCATATAACCTGAACCTAATGCCTGACCATGTATTATGGCCGGGGGATCATTAAAGTCTCCTGTCAATCGCAAAAAATTCATAACATATACAGCTTTCTGTATCCTTGCTACCGGTGTAAGTCCTTCCCCCGTTTTTTGTTTTTCCAACAGTTATTTCAAAGTTTGATGTGTTCGTTCAATAATAGCTTGTCCTGTAGGAGAATGTCAAGTGTCAATAGTAACATGGACATATTTCAATTTCCTGAAAGAGGGTACATGAATCACATCCATTTGCCAAAGCTGAAGAGGCTGGAGGCCTTGAGGGTTGACTCCAAGGCCTATACCTACTGCTTGGCCTTGACAATCGGGACAAGATTAGTGATTTTTGTCATGATGCGATCTAAGGCCTCATACTGAGCTTTTGATAGAACTCTTTTTTGTTCTGCCTTTGACTCACCCTTTAAAAGGGGCATGAGATCAGTCAGATCATCATTTGAGATTTGAGCTCTTTTCGAATTTTCAGGGATGTTGACCGAAGGAGCATGCGTTTGCACCATGATCCCAATATTTCCAGTATAGTCAGCATCAATTACACCGGGTAATACAAAGATTCCTTTCCTTGATGTTGATGATTGTCCCAGTAGCAAAGCACATAACCCATGACCCAGAGTCCCATTTATTTTAGATCGAATACAATGAACAGAAGTATCAGTTATGGTAAAATCTATTCCTGTTGCCACGTCCACTCCGGCACTCCCTGCGGTGGCAGAGGGGATGCAGTCCAGACACCCTGATTTTGTGTCGTCGCTCAGGGTGGCATCGCACTCACATTCAAGTTTCCCAACGGGGTTCTCTCTTTTTTAAACTTTGAACAACATTCAGTTGTCTTGTGGCCAAATTTGTCACATGTAATACATTTGTCTGCAAAATCAGTAACACCACCCTGAAGGGGTCGGGTTGCTGAACTAATTTTCTTTACAGTACACTGCTTTTTAAAATGTCCCATCCGTCCACAACTATAACATCTCATACCTTTAGTACCCCCACGATCACCCCGACCTTGTTGTAGAAGGGGTTTAACAGCAGTGGCGAAGGCAGTAGCCATGTATCCAGCCTTTTCCTCTGCTGTGCCCACTTCAGAACATGCATCCATCATTTCTTGAAGACCAGCAGATTTTGGCAAAACCTGCAAAATACGCTTACAAGCTGGGTTAGCATTTTCCATAGCCAGAGACATAAGCATCGATTCTTTGGCATTAGATGCCAGATCAATATTCTTTTCGATAGCCTCTGTCAATCTGTCAATAAATTGCATATAGGGCTCAGCAGGTCCCTGCTTTACTGATGCATATGAAGGATTAGGCTTTCCTGCTTCCGGCACAGCTTTCAGAGCAGCTAAAGCCAATTGCTGTGCTTGCTGTAAAACTTCAATTTTCATACGAGCTTGTACTCCATCAGGGTGAAATTGTCCCTTTCCCAATAACATTTCAGATGAAACACTGTGCAAAGGGCAATGAGGATTACACTCTGAATTCTCATCTGCAGCCCTTGCAGCAAGCTCCTCAAACCCACTTTTAAAATGTAGGAGCTGTGAAGGAGTTAATAAAATTGCAGCCACTCTGAGACAATCATTTGGAGTTAGAACATTACTAGAAGAGAAAGCAGATAACATTTGCTGTGTATATGAGGAAGACAACCCATACTGAGTAATTGCTCCCTTAATTTCTTTCATAGCTTTCCAGTCCATAGGAGTCCAGACAGACTGTCCTGAGTATTTATAATAACAGGGAATGCAGCAGGAACATCTATCGGTAAAATAGTATCGTCTATGATTGCATCCTGAATGCAGCCTCACCATCTCATGGCACTCGGATTGGCTTTATTAGATGTAGGAGTCCGTGGTAACGACACATCACACGGACTGATCTTATCTGTTTTTTCCGTTTTTTCTGGAGCTTGCTCCCTCTCCTCCCCCAACTTGTCCAGACGGTCCCTCAAGTCCTGCAATTGCTTATCTAAGGATTTTGTCCATTGCCCCCAGTTCCACTCATTTTGCAGCTCCAGTGGGAGCGATGCAAGCGGTGGTTTATGTGGTGGAGGTGGGTATTTATTCGGAGTTACACTCTCCTCCTTAGGAGACTCCCACCCCAGCAAAACTTCTTGGGGACTAAGTTCAGGGGCAGTAGCGGCACGAAAAGGGTTAACATCAGTTTGTTTCGTTTCCTCACTAGCCCCTACAGGCTCCCGAGTATCAACTGGAGCTACCGCCGATAAAGGCGTTGTCGACACAGGATAGGGGAAAGGCGCAGGGTCCTCAAACATTCGTACCTTACTGCGCGCCAGTTTTTGACCAGAATGTTTTATGCCCGAACCAGACGACACTACCATGGCTGTAGCACCGGGTGCTGAATCTAATGTAGGTGCCGAGCCCTGCTGTTGTGAAGGCGAGTCAGAGAGAGCTGTAAAAACGGATTTTGCTGCCTGTTTGCGGCTAGAGTCCCTTTTAGTAGTAACCAGGGGGCAGCAAGAGACTTCGCCTCCTTAAACCCACAAGTAACTTGATCCCACAGGTGTGCCCCAATTTTTTTCCAAGTCCCGAGATCAAAAGTTTCATTAACCCCCTGGATCAGCTCTTTTTCTTTACTCCAGAGCAACAATCTTTTTAACAGATTATCGACATATTCTATCCCTCTCACTGAGAGGATATGCTGGAAGAGCTTAAGGATGACCGTTTTTTCATTACTCAATTGATTCCCCATCCTAACCCTCTTCCAGACCCCGTCGGCTGTTACCTTATTTGCACTGCGCAGTGTCTTCTGGGCTCACTCAGGGCTCCTTCCGAGGCGTCTACCTCCCGATCCTGGTCCTGCCGGATCGAACCCAGCCGACGTCCCTGCAGCTCCGCGTTTTCCACTTTCTTCGGTGCCACGCGCTTTAATTCTTTCAGCTTCAATATGAAAAATATGGGGGGTCCCTGTTCGGGCGCCAATTGCCGCAGAATATACATGGACTCAGTCAGAGATCAATATGATCAGACAAAAAGCCGTTTATTACAAAGCCTTAACCCCTTAAATACTATTTCTACTTGCACTTACAGTGATTTGGCATACTATGATTGGATACATGTCTTGAAGACCCTTTGCAACTAGCATATAATTGGTTAAACACAGGTGTGGGAACTTGACCTCGAAAGCTTGCCAACAGTGCACAGTTCTCATTACATCAGTGAATTCCAGCTTCTTCTTATCTTGCTTGCTTAAGCTTCCTTGGGCCTCTCACGGCCTTGCTGTATCTTTCAGGATTATTCAGAGTTTATGTACCAATTACCCATTCTCGTGACAACACTGTCTCCGCAGGGAGCCAGCGTGGGCCTGAATCTGTAATGACACAAACACATCCTCGTTCCCAAGTTAGCAGTGGTACTGGACCTTCCCAATTTCCTTCCCAAGCTTTTACCATAACCTTAATTTAACCTTCATATTCGAGTATTCCGGTTGACATGGTTTGCATGTGTTTCACAATGGGAGGAATCACACTGTCACCAGGCAAGCACAAAAAAATTCATGACATTTTGGACCTTTACCAATTTACTTACTGGCTGTTCTGAGTCCCCATTTTCTTTATTTTTGCAAATATGTCTTGATAGTCGGATGGGTGCGCTCGACAACGGCTTGTCCTGTGGGTGAGTGGGGAATGCCAGTGACATGTTGGATTCCCCAAGTTTGCAAAAAAATTTCAGTCGATTGTGAAACATATGATGGACCATTGTCCGTTTTTATTTGTCCTGGGACTCCTAAAGTAGCAAAGGCATGACAAAAATGAGTTTGCACATGTCTAGAAGTTTTCCTCCCAAAGCGGTCATACAAACTGCCAGAGAAAAGATGTCCATAGAAACATGAACGTATTTTAGTTTGCCAAATTCAGGGATATGTGTGACATCTGTTTGCCATCTTTGAAGTGATTGAATACCTCTGGGGTTAACCGACAATGTAGGACCCTTAGTGAGTTGTTGAAAATCAGGACAGGCTTGTATGATAGCTTTTGCCTCTGCCATTGACAAGTGAAACCACCGTTTTAGGACCTTTGCTGATTGGTGGAAAAATTCATGAGAAATTCGAGCTTGTTGCCATACGTTGGGCACAGGTGACACACTGACAGGTTGAGTTAAATGGTCCGCTCTAGCATTTCCTTCTGCATAGAATCCTGGCAAGTTTGTCTGACTGCGATGGTGACATATATAGTACACTTCTGTTCTTTGTTTTAACAACCGCCATAACCGTTTCATATTGCTAAACAAGGTTTCAACTGCAACCTGTTTCAAATAAGCTTTTTCTAATGGTTGCACAACTCCTACTACATACGCTGAGTCTGAAATCATATTGATTGGACATGTGTTCCATCATTTAAACACCTCACTCACTGCCTTCAGTTCTACAATCTGGGGTGATCCCTCAGAAAAAACTATATGTGATTTCCACTGGCCCTGTTCCTGCCATGTAGTAGCTGCTTTGCCTGATTTTCCACTCCCATCTGTAAAGACTCTGATACCATTCACAGCTTTGAGATTGTACTTGGGTTTTTCCTCTATACATTCCTGCTGAATAAAAGTCAATATTCCATGGCTAGGATGACGGACCTTGATTGCTCCATCAAATCCTGCTAGAGCTATCTGCAGTGCTACACTATTCTGCATACACCATTGCAAATACTGTTCTGTCATAGGAATAATTATGGTTTGGCGTTCTTTATAGCAAATGTTTCAGCTCTGGTCACGATGTTTTTTGATGGTTGATGTGACAAAAATTGGCACTCAAGAATTTTCAGTTTCTCCTTATCAGATTCAACCCATTGCATGGTTAATCCTACTGGCTGGAAATCATTACTGACAATCAAAAACTCAGTAGGAACTCCATTCATCACACGATGTGCCTGTCTCTCAATGCGGCTTCTACCATCACTATTGCTTGTTTTGCTGCTGGTGTTAATTGTCTGGGTGCATTGAAGTCTGTGTCACCCTTCAACAATTCAAACAATGGTTCTAAACTTTTGTTGTCAATTCCCAATAATGCTCGAATCCAATTGATATTGCCTAACAAGACTTGCACATCGTTAAGTGTATGGATATTGACCTTGATGGCTAATTTCCTGAGGTTCAATGGTATGATCTAAGATTTTCCAACCCAAATATTTCCATGGTGTGGTATCCTGAACCTTTTCAGGGGCAATTTGCAATTTATGTTGTTGCAACACTGAACACAATTCTTGTTTAACAGCTTCTAGGTTACTTTCCCAGCCACCAGTATATCATCCATATAACGATACACTCATAACTGGGGGTGTCTTCCCCGAAATGGACGCAATGCTACATCAACATAACCTTGACATATTGTTGGTGAATTTTTCATGCCTTGTGGCAATACCACCCATTGATATCTCTGCATGTCCTTGTTTGTTTGTTACAACGTGCTTCCAACTCTTTGAATACCAAAGACGAACGAGAGAATTTCCTCAGACGTATTGACACGAACTGGAGACACGTGGCTGACTTTAAACTTCATCACTGATTGTGAATTATCTACATAATTTTAAACTTTCCTTATTTGACAGACTTTAAAAGTAGGAAGGTATATTCTTATTTTGAGTCATAACAAATCAAGCGTGGTTTTCACTGTAGGTCAATTTTTTATTTCTTTCATTTTGACAATTCTGGCAGTAGCTGTTCAGAAACATTCCAAACCACAATAAGCAGTGCTGGAGGTCAGGACTGCGGTGCATTTGCAGAGCTGTGTGTGAAGAGGAGCATCCTGACTGTGCTGTGCGTGGCCATGCGCACCGAACAGGCCGGCTACTGTGAGCCGCAGGACCCGGCATGCTCTCTGCTGGCACTGGGCACTTGGGTAAGTTCATTTGGGAAACTGTTAGCAGGGCATCTGCACTGTAATGCTGATGTTTCAGGATCTTACTTCCTAGCTTTGATTACCCATACCAGTACCATCTAGTTCTCTGGGTTTTCTGCAGAAGCAGAGAACTTGCTGGAATTATTGATTGCCCCACAGAGCCTTATTATTGCCATGGGTTATAACCAGGGAGATTGTGAATGCTCCATCAGAGAGCCTAGAGCCCCATTATTCAAGACCATTATTGCCTTAGAGTCCTTATTACCTTATAGAGCCCAATTATTGGCCCCATTATTACCTCACAGAGCCATGAGCCCCATTATTGCCGCATAGTTATGAGGTTATTGCCTCATAGAGCCCCATGCCCATTATTGTGTCATAGGTTATTGCCTCACTAGAGCCCCTAATTGCCTCAAGGTCCTTTGCAACCCCATTATTCCTCATGATTCTATCTTTATAGCCTCATAGAGCCCCATTATAGCTTCATAGAGCCCCATTATAGCCCCATAGAACCCCATTATTGCAGCCTACTGCCCATTATAGCCCCATAGAACCCCATTATTTCCTCATAGAGCCCCTTTCTTGCTTCATAGAGCCCCATTATAGCCTCATACAGTCCATTTTAGACCTATAGAGCCCCATTATTGCCTCGTAGAGACCAATTATTGCATTATTATTACCTCATACAGCCCCATTATTGCCTCATAGAGCCCCATTATAGCCTCATAGAGTCCCATTATTGCCTTATATTGCCCCATTAAAACCCATTATAGAACCCCATTATTGCCTCATAGAGCCCCATTATTGCCCATAGAGACCCATTGTGCCACTGCCCCATTATTGCCTCATGACCCCATTATTGCCTCATAGAGCCCCATTATTGCCTCATAGAGCCCCATTATTGCCTCATAGAGCCCCATTATTACCTCAGAGAGCCTTAATATTGTGTCATAGAGCCCCATTACTGCCTCATAGAGCCCCATTACTGCCTCATAGAGCCCCATTACTGCCTCATAGAGCCCCATTATAACTCCATAGAGCCCCATTATTACCTCATAGAGCATCATTATTGCCTCATAGAGCCCCATTATTGCCTCATAGACCCCCATAATAACCCCAAAGAGCCCCAGTATAAACTCAAATATAGAACCCCATTATTGCCCCATAGACCCCATTATAGCCCCATAGAGCCCCATTATTGTTTCATAGAGCCCCCTTATAGCCTCATAGAGCCCCATTATAGCCTCATAGAGCCCCATTATTGCCTCATAGACCCCATTATCGCCTCATAGAGCCCCATTATTGCCTCATAGACCCCATTACAGCCTCATAGAGCCCCATTATTGCCTCATAGACCCCATTATTACCTCGTAGAGCCCATTACAGCCTCATGGAGCCGCATTATTGCTTCATAGAGCCCCATTATTGCATCATAGAGACCCATTATTGCCTCAGACCTATAGAGCCCCATTATAGCCCCATAGAACCCCATTATTGCCTCATAGAGCCCCATTGTTGCGACATATGTCCCCATTATTGCCTCATAGAGCCCTATTATTGCCCCATACAGCCCCATTATACCTCATAGAGCCCTATTATTGCCTCATAGTTCCCCATTAAAGCCCCAGAGAGCCTCATTATTACCTCATAGATCCCCATTATAACCCCATAGAACCCCATTATTGCCTCATAAACCCCATTATCATAGAGCCCCATTATTGCCTCATAGACCCCATTATAGCCTCATAGAGGCCCAGTATTGCCTCATAGTGTCCCATTATAACCCCATAGAGCCCCATAATTGCCTCATAGAGTCCTACTATAGCCCCATAGTGGCCCATTATTGCCTCATAGAGCCCCATTATTATTATTTGATGAGAAAATGAACATGTGCTGGCAATGTGAGCTTGCAGCCCAGAAAGCCAACTGTATCCTGGGCTGCATCAAAAGGAGCGTGACCAGCAGGTCGAAGGAGGTGATCCTGCCCCTCTACTCTGCTCTTGTGAGACCTCACCTGGAGCATTGTGTGCAGTTCTGGTGTCCTCAACATAAAAAGGACATGGAACTGTTGGAACAAGTCCAGAGGAGGCCACGAGGATGATCAGGGGACTGGAGCACCTCCTGTATGAAGACAGGCTGAGGAGGTTGGGGCTGTTCAGCCTGGAGAAGAGAAGGCTGCGTGGAGACCTCATAGCAGCTTCCAGTATCTGAAGGGGACCTATAGGGATGCTGAGGAGGGACTCTTCATTAGGGACTGTAGTGGTGGCATGAGGGGTAATGGGTTAAAATTTAAACAGGGGAAGTTTAGACTGGATCTAAGGAGGAAATTCTTTCCTGTGAGGGTGGTGAGGCACTGGAATGGGTTGCCCAGGGAGGTTGTGAATGCTCCATCCGTGGCAGTGTTCAAGGCCATGTTGGACAGAGCCTTGGGTGATATGGTTTAGTGTGAGGTGTCCCTGCCAATGGCAGGGGGTTGGAACTGGATGATCTTCAGGTCCTTTCCAACCCTAACTATTCTATGATTCTATAAGTCAAAAATTTCATTGGACCTATTCGTGCACATTATATAGCTGAAACCTGTCAGGACCTCTGACATATTCACCCTCACATAAAAAACCCACTATACTGGATGAAACGCTACAAGCATTCATATGGGACATACCCTACCTAAGAAACATCAAGGAAAACCTACAGTACCATACGTGTCTGGCTTTAAACATTGCTAGAACAGGAACGAGCTGCAAGCAGTCTCTGAATCTAGAAATGACAGTAAATAGGATTGTGTGGAGGATGGGTGCAGCTTAGTCTCCACCACAGGCAGCGGCTGAGACATCATACAGATAATTGGACGCAGGCCTTGGGAGAGATAAAAATAAGAGAAAAGGAACCATCACTAAGGACAAGGAACTGGCTCTGAACAAAGATGGAACATGTAGACGCTGTGTTAGCAATAATATAATCATAAGATGCTGTGTTACCAATAATGTAATCAGTCTAGGATGCTGTGCTTGCAATAATGTAAGAATAGAATGCTGTGTTAACGATAATGTGATCATAGGACTAATGTGAGATAAGCCTGCGCTAAGAAAAAGAAATAATGTCATAATGTTGTGATTAATACTCTATATAGCAATAAGGGAACCAAAAATTGCAGTGCAGCACTTTCAGGGCTGGGGCAGGGTCTATAAGGCTTGAGCTGTATCTCAACAAAGGGTCTTCTCTCCGCCTCACAAGAGGAGTCCCTGTCATCTGTTGTTGCAGGATTGCTTTCGGTTTATGAGCTGGTAAGCCTGTTTCATAGAGCAGTTCACAGTGGCTGACAGTTAAAACATTGATTCATCCAGTAGTGCTTGTGCTACATGCCAAGAGGCATGGGGCCATGAAGGCTGATGAAACTAAAACACACCCAGAAAATAAATACAAAAAAAATTGTAACAGATGTTCATCTGATGTAGTTCCCCTTTAGAGAAGATGAGCAAGAGTTGGAGAAATAGTCCTAAGCCATTAGCATCGCTACAAGGGGGCATACTACAAAAGTAAGTAAAAATTCTCTAACTGGTTACTGAAACTATAGAAACAGTAACAATTATTGCGTTATAAAGCCCCATTATTGCCTCATAGACCCCATTATTGCCTCATAGACCCCCATTATTGCCTCATAGAGCCCCATTATTAAGTCATAGTGCCCCATTATAACCGCATAGAGCCACATTATTGACTCATAGAGCCCCATTATTACCTTGAAGAACCCCATTGTTGAGTTATAGAGCCCCATTATTGCATCATAGAGCCCCATTATAACCTCATAGACCCCCATTATTGCGTCATAGAGCACCATTATTGAGTTATAGAGCTGCATTATTGCGTCATAGAGCCCCATTGTTGCCTCATAGAGCCCCATTATTGCCTCATAGAGCCCCAGTACTGTGTCATAGAGCCCCTTTATAACCACATAGAGCCCCATTATTGCCTCATAGACCCCATAATAGCCTCATAGAGCCCCATTATTGCTTCATAGTGCCATTCATAGAGCCCCATGATTGCATCATAGAGCCCCATTATTACCTCGTAGATACCCATTATTGCATTCTAGAGCCCCATTATTGCCTCATAGAGCCCCTTTATACATAGATCCCCATTATATCCTCATAGAGCCCCATTATTGCCTCATAGAGCCCCATTATTGCCTCATAGACCCCCATTATTGCATCATAGTGCCCCATTATAGCCCCAAAGAGCCCCATTATTGCCTCATAGATGCTTATTATTGCGACATAGAGCCCCATTATTGCATTATAGAGCCCCATTATTGCTTCATAGAGCCCCATTATAACCACATAGAGCTCCATTATTGCCTCACAGACCCCATTATAGCCTTATAGAGCCCCATTACTACCTCATAGTGCCCCATTATTGTGTTATAGAGCCCCATTATTGCCTCATAGAGCCCCTTTATAAACAGATAAAGCCCCATTATTGCCCCCTGGAACACATTATTGCCTCCTAGAGCCCCATTATTGCCTCATAATGCCCCATTATAACCGCATAGAGCCCCATTATTGCCTCATAGAGCCCCATTATTACCTTGTAGAGCCCCATTATTGCATCATAGAGCCCCATTATTGCCTCATAGAGCCCTTTTATAACCACATATAGCCCCATAATTGCCTCATAGAGCCCCATTATTACCTCATAGAGTCCCAGTATTGCATCATAGAGCCCCATTATTGCGTCATAGATCCCCACTATTGCCTCATAGAGAACCATTATAACCTCGTAGAGCCCCATTACTGCGTTATAGAGCCCCAGTATTGCCTCGTAGAGCCCCATTTTTGTGTCAAAGAGACCTATTATTGAGTCATAGAGCCCCATTATTGCCTCATAGAGAAACATTATTACCTCGTAGAGCCCCAATATTGCATTATAGAGCTGCATTATTGCCTCACAGAGCCGGATTATTGCCTCATAGAACCCCATTACTGAGTCGTAGAGCCCCTTTATAACCACATAGAGCCCCATTATAGCCTCATAGAGCCCCATTATTGCCTCATAGAGTCCCAGTATTGCCTCATAGAGCCCCATTATTGCATCATAGAGCCCCATTATTGCCTCATAGACCCCATTATTACTTCATAGAGCCCCATTATTGCATTACAGAGCCCCATTGTTTCATCATAGAGCCCCATTATTGCCTCATAGAGCCCCTTTATAATCACATAGAGCCCCATTATTGCATCATAGAGCCCCATTATTGCCTCATAGAGCCCCTTTATAATCACATAGACCCCATTATTGCATCATAGAGCCCCATTATTGCCTCATAGAGCTCCAGTATTTCGTCATAGATCCCCATTATGACCTTGTAGAGCCCCATTATTGCGTTATAGAGCCCCATTATTGCATCATAGAGCCCCATTATTGCCTCATAGAGCCCCTTTAGAACCACATAGAGCCCCATTATTGCCTCATAGACCCCATTATAGCCTCATAGAGCCCCATTATAGCCTCATAGACCCCATTATAGCCTCATAGAGCCCCATTATTGCCTCACAGAGCCCCATTATTGCTTCATAGAGCCCTATTATTGCCCCATAGACCTCATTATTACCTCATAGATCCCCATTATTGCGTCATAGATCCCCATTACTGCATCACAGAGCCCCATTATTGCCTCATAGAGCCCCATTATTGCATCAGAGAGCCCCTTTATACCCACATAGAGCCCCATTATTGCCTCATAGACCCCATTATAGCCTCATACAGCCAAATTATTAGCTCATAGAGCCCCATTTTGCATCATAGAGCCACATTATTTTGTCATTGAGCCCCATTATTGCCTCATAGAGGACAATTATTTCATCATAGCCATTATGACCTCATAGAGCCCCATTATTGCCTCATAGTGCCCCATTATAACTCCATAGAGCCCCATTATTGCCTTATAGAGCCCCACTATTGCCCCATGTGACCTGACAACCCCTTCACCCCCCCAGGCACTGCTGAACCAACAGAGGAGGGGCTGGAGGGACTGGAGATACTGCGGGGAGGGGAGGGGCTTAGGAGAGGGTACGGACTTGGGGGATGGGCTTAGGAAGGGTGGGGCTTAGAGGGAGGAGCTTAGGAAAGGGGAGGGGCTTAAGAAATGGAGCTTTGGGAGGGGGTGGAGCTTAGGGAAGGGGCTGAGGGTGTGGCCCCAGGGCACTAGGGAAGGGGCGGGGCTACCGGTGGGTGGAGCCAACAGAGGGGTGAGGGTTGTTCTCACCCCCCCCGTTGTTCCATTGCAGGAAGGGGTACCCCAAAATCAGCCCTGACCTTGACCCTGACAATAATGATGCTCAGCCCCCTATGAAGACCCTCATCCAGGTAAATGGGTTGACTTGAGGGGCACATTTGGGGGTGCTTTAGGGCTTGGAGCTCCCCATTGCTGTGGGGTCCCCCCTCTGCACCCCCCAGGACTGCTGGGTGGATGTGGGGGGACTCTGGGACCTTGTCCCCTTCTTGGCCTCCCGCCTGCCCCCCCCACCCCTCTGCACCCCAAAACATCCCCCATGCACCCCAAAACATACTACCTGCTCCCTAAAACCACCCCCATGGACCCCAGAACCCCCATGACACCCCAAAACCACCCCCCTGCACTCCAAAACACACCTCTGCACTCCAAATCTACCCCCACTGCACCCCAAAACCAGTCCTCTGCACCCCAGAAAGCCCCCTGCACCCCAAAACAACCCCCCTCTGCACCTGGAAACACCCCCTCTGCACCCCAAAAGCACTCTATGGAGTCCCCCATGCACCCAAAACCCTCTCAAGGATGCCCCAAATGCATCCTGCAGCCCAGTTTCCCGCCCTGCACCCCAAAACTGCTCCTGGGCCCTCCCCCATGACCTTTTCCTCCCCACTCCTGAACCCCAGAACCCTTTAGGGACCCCCTCTATACTTTAAACCCCTCTGGGTTTCCTTCTGAAGTGGGTGCTGGCTGGGCTCATAGGGGTCCTTAAAGCCCCCCCAGATTCTCCCTAAACCCAGTGCTGGGGCCTTTTGGGGTGCCCCCAACCCCTCCATGGTCCCTGCAGCCCTTTTGGGGTCCCCACCCCCCCCTCCCCCCCAAAATGGGATCTGGACCCTTTTGGCCTCTCCAAACTCCCCTCAACGTTTGGCTTTGGGCCTCTCCTTGCCCCCCAGGTTGATGCTGGAGGCCGTGGGGCTCTCAGGGGCTCGGGGGACCCTGATCCAGCAGGGCCAGGAGCTACGGGGCAGCCCCATGGACTCCCCAGAAGCTGCCCTGGGGCCACTGAGGAGGCAGCTGCAGGAGGGGAAGCAGCGGCTGGTGGGTGGCAATGGGGGAATATGGGGATATGGGGATGGTCCTGATGGGTTGGGGGGGGTCTGGGAAGTGGAATTTGATGGTTATGGGGAGGGGTTGGGGTCCCTAAAGGGTCCCAGCACTGCTTTTTTGGAGGGATGAGGGATATTTGGGGGTCCTGGAGGAGGATTTTGGGTCTATAGGGGATGATATGGAGGAGTTTGGGGATTTAGGGGGGATTCTGGGGGTTCAGCGGTGCTGGGAGGGGGATCTGGGGGTTATGGATGGGTTTGGGGTTAAGGAAGAGGCTTGGGGGGGGAATATGGGGCGATATTTAAGGTGTTTGGGGGTCTTGGGGGGGTATTTGGGTCCCTCCCGTGGCTTTGGGGTCCCTTATTTCCTTGTGGCCCCCCTCCCCCCACATAGTAGGACCTACAGTAACGGCCCATAAATGAAGTAGGTCCTGCCCCAATACCCTATCAGTAGAGCAGATCCGACAGCAACTGTACATAAAATAGGTCCTACGTTAATAAGTGAGTAAATACAGGAGGTCCTGGCACAGCACCATGTAAATACAGGAGGTCCTACAGTAAGAACATGCAAATACGAGTGGCTCCATGTTAATGACATGTAAATAAAGCAGGTCCTCCACTAAAAGGACACAAATTAAGTAGGCCCTACATTAATAACATGTAAATAAGGAAGGGTCTATGTTAGTAACATGTAAATAAGGTCAGCCCTATGTGAGCTGCGTGTGAATAAAGCAGGTCCTACGCTAATTGCATGTAAATAAGGGGGGCGGGGTAACGATGGTGGGATGAGAAATGGGGAGGGATGGAGGGAGAGGGGAAGAAATAGCAGGAATGTGGGGAATGGGGGTGGGAAAAAGGGGGAGGGGGAATGGGGGGGCATAAGGGTGGGGGAGGGGAGAAGATGGGGATGCGGTGGGTTTCCTTCTGTCCTGTCTGAACCTCTCCTCTGTCACTATCCCCCACTGCCTTTTGTCCTCCCACCAGGCACCACGGTGAGGACCCTTGCTCTGTATTCTCCATGTCCTCCTTGCCGGTACAGGCAGCCAGTCCCCAGCAGCCTTCCCTTCCCAAGATCTCAGGTCCCCATCAGCCTTCCCTTCTCCGGGCTGGACAAGCCCAGCTCCCCCAGCCTCTCCCCACAGGCACCGTGATCCAGTCCCTGCCTGTCCTGAGCGCCCATTGCTAAACACACTCCTGCTTGCCAATAGCGTTCCAGAACTGGGGATGTGAAGACTGGATGGAGGATTCCAGATCATCCATTTCCTTGTTCTCCTGCCATGCTCCTGCTCATACAGCCCCCGATGCTGCTGTCCTCCCTTGCTGCCTCCTGTCCAGCTCCTGCCCACCCAGACCTTTCCCATGGGTTGTTCTCAGCCAGGCAGACCCAGCCTGTGCCACTGCAGGGCAGTCCCCTGCAGGGACCCCTGTGTCCCCTGCTGCCCTGCCCAGGACACCCTGAGAGCTCTGCAGCTCCCCCATGCCATCTCATATCCCCACACCAGCACAACAGCCCCAGGCCTTGGGCTCCCCAAGAGCTCTTCCTGCTCCAGGCACAGAGCAGCCATCCCAGAGCGGGAGCAGCCAGAAAGCTGCTTTCATTCCCCTTCATTACTGACATGTGAGGACATATCACAGAGAAGAAGTTGCTGCAGGATCATTTATTTCCCTTAAATACAATCAGAGACCAGAGTGACACAAAGTCTGTGGGTCACACAACACGAGTGGCAACTTAATTAGGAGATGAAACCTGACATTTCTATGAAGACAACATCATCACAAATTGAAATAGGAAAACAAATGTAAAGCAGGAAAGACAGACATGGCCTGTCATGACCTACACTGGAAGCCCTTTCCTGGGTAAAGCAAGCAGCGTATATCTGCTGAAACACATCTGGTCACCAGCTTCCTCACAGCATCCTTGAGCTCCTGGTTCCTCAGGCTGTAGATGAGGGGGTTCACTGCTGGAGGCACCACCGAGTACAGCACTGACACCACCAGATCCAGGGATGGGGAGGAGATGGAGGGGGGCTTCAGGTAGGCAAAGACAGAAGTGTTGACAAAGAGGGAAAGCACGGCCAAGTGAGGGAGGCACGTGGAAAAGGCTTTGTGGCGTCCCTGCTCAGAGGGCATCCTCAGCACAGCCCTGAAGATCTGCACATAGGACCCCACAATGAAAACAAAACAGCCAACAGCAATCAGGACACCAACCACAAGAAGCCCAACTTCCCTGAGGTAGGAGTGTGAGCAGGAGAGCTTGAGGATCTGGGGGATTTCACAGAAGAACTGCTCCACAGCATTGCCTTGGCAGAGGGGCAGTGAAAATGTATTGGCTGTGTGCACCAGGGCATTGAGAAACCCAGTGCCCCAGGCAGCTGCTGCCATGTGGACACAAGCTCTGCTGCCCAGGAGGGTCCCATAGTGCAGGGGCTTGCAGATGGCCACGTAGCGGTCGTAGGACATGGCAGTGAGGAGAAAATACTCTGCTGAAATGAATAAGAGAACAAAAAAGAGCTGTGCAGCACAACCTGCGTAGGAGATGGCCCTGGTGTCCCAGAGGGAATTGGCCATGGATTTGGGGACAGTGGTGGAGATGCAGCCCAGGTCCAGCAGGGAGAGGTTGAGGAGGAAGAAGTACATGGGGGTGTGGAGGCGCTGGTCGCAGGCTGTGCTGGTGATGATGAGGCCGTTGCCCAGGAGCGCAGCCAGGGAGATGCCCAGGAAGAGCCAGAAGTGGCAGAGCTGCAGCTCCCGCGTGTGTGCGAATGGCAGGAGGAGGAAGTGGGTGATGGAGCTGCCGTTGGACATCTGCTGCCTCTGGGCATGGGGCAGTGTCAGAGGAGAAAAAGGCAGTGACAGGTTAGGACAGGAGGGATGTCAGATACAGAAGTTCAGTTTACACATTCACAACTGAGTACATATTAGCAGGAGAGGAGAGGTTCAGCGTCGTCGCCAGTCATGTCATTACACTGCTGAAGGCTTCTTCCTAGGTACAATCAGAAGAGCATTGCATCAGGCAAAAAGTCTCAGTTCTTTGCAGAACCAAGAGAGCTGCAGTGTCCATCAGTCCTCTCGCACTTGCCCTGTGCTCAAACTTGCACTGCCTGTATGGTGCCTTCACACACAAATTGATCTTCAGAACTCCCACAAATATCTGTCCTGTGCTGAGACCAGGGGAGAACGGTTTCAAAGGACAGTCCACAGAGCTCTCACGGGGAGAAGCAAAGGGCTGTGGGCAGCAGAGCACGGCCAGCAGCCACCTCCAGTGGCAGACCGCAAGAGAGCTGCCTGAACGCACCCTCCCCAGGGCTGGGCTGCGCTTTCCCCCCACTCCCTGCCCATGTCTCTCCTGCCTGGAGCTGTCCCTGCCAGGAGCTGCTGCTCTGTGCCCAGCTCTGCTCCCTCTCAGTGCTCCCAGAGCCCATGCCATGGGCTGTGTGCTCAGCTCTGCCCTGCACACCCCTGCCTGTGCAGGGGCTCAGGAGCAGCTCACACAAGCCCTCACAAGACTCTCGGTGCCTCCCCCAAAGCAGAGAAGTAAATTCCCAGCTCCCACTGCCCAACCTGCCCACCAAGAGGGAAAAACACCAAAGCTCAGGATCCTCCCCTATCAGGTAAATGATGCCTCAGTGTCTTTCAGAGGGACCCTCTGAAGAAGTGCTCAGAGTGACGGCAGATTGGAGCAGTGTCACCCACCCCGCACTTCCCTTCCCTGCCAGGGGTTTCTCCTTTCCCCTCAGCTCCCCCTGAGCTCCATGGGGAGCTCCCGGGCAGGCCGAGTGCTGACCCTGGCAGGCAGCAGAGTCCCTGCCCCTGCACACAGCCTTTGGGCTGCAGGGACCCTGCTGCAAGGGCAGCGCTGGGCACCCCTGGCTGCACACCCACATTCACACCCTGCAGCCAGCCCCGGGACAAGGGACCTGCCTTGTCCTGTCCCTGCATGGTGCAGGGGAAGCCCTGCTCTGCAGCACATCCTCCTCCTTATCTACACAGAGAGAAACTGCAGCTGCATTGCCCTGCACCCAGTGCCTTACCACAAACAGGGCTGGGAAGGTTTCTCCTTCAGAAGGTTCCTCCTCCTCCTCCTCAGCATCCTCCACTGCCAAGTGCCTTTAAGCTCCCTGTGTCTCACAGGTCTCCCCTCGGTCCCAGCTCAGCAGCAGAGGCCCAGCCCAAGGTGGCTCTGCCTCTGCCCCCCTGTGCTCCTTCCAGGGCTCCCTGGGGCTCCAGGGAAACACCATGGGAAACAGCCTGAAGCAAGCACTGATCTTCCCTCCCTCAGCTGGGAGGCACACTGCCTTCCTGCAGTGCCATTTCTCTGATGATAACAAAGATTTAAGGATAAAAATCTTCTTTACTTACAATCAAAGAATCACTTTGTGAATCACATGTCTCGAAGACCCTTAGTGACTAACATATAATTGGTTAAGCACAGGTGTGAGAACTTGACCTCGAAAGCTTGCCAACAGTCCACAGTTCTCATTAACGCAGTGAATTCCAGCTTCTTCTTATCTTACTTGTTCAGGCTTCCTCAGGCCTCTCATGGCCTTGCTGTTTCTTTCAGGATTATTCAGAGTTTATGTACCAAGTATCAATTCTCCTGTGAGAACACTGTCTCCACACATCTCTGGTGGGATACCCTGTTTGGATGGCCAGCAACAGCAACTGGGGCTTTAAAGTTGAATTTTACATCCTACCATAATCTAATTTATATCCTATTCTGTTGTTAAACATTCTGCTATACATTAGAACATAGAAATCAGCCGGACAAGTTATGTTGATGCAGAAACCTGTCCATATATATAATTGTACTTAAACCCATTTAAGAAATTCTTAACAATTGAGTAAAGCAACCAAACATTGCCCTCAATTTATAACTGGAATTCAGCACTACTCTGTTTGTTGGCACAGCGGCAAGAGGTGAGCACACCACTCTGAGAAAGATGGACTGACTTCAGTTACGGGGTGGAATGTGCTGATGCACTTCCCCCCCATTTCCTGGAGCCCTCTGCTTCCCCGGGAGTTCCTGTTAGGCCCCAGCCTTTGCACAGTGCAAGGAGTTGGCTGCTGGCTGCTCCCTGGCTGCACCAGGAGCTCCGGTTGCCTGGCAAAGCTGGGAGCAGCACACAAGAGATCAGGAAAGTTGGATACTCCCTGCTCATCCCAGGAGCTCTTTCAGGTTGATCAGCCATTCCCTAAATCCTAAACAGTTTCACAAGAGGCATGGGGGACTTCTCTGGGAAACACGTTCCAGTGTCTCACCACCCTCACCAGAAAGAATTTCTTCAGAGAACACGGTTTCTGTTTCACTGCAGACAAAGGAGGCAGGAGAGAAGGGATGGGGAGCACGCACCCCAGCCCCGACTCCGCACAGGGCAGCGAGGGGTGCTGCTCTTCACTACAGCACAGCTGGGCTGAACTGAGTCAGTGCTTGCACAGAAACCTGTCCTTGTCCCTGATGAAGCTCTACAGGCCACAGGCTTCTCCACAAGTACCAGCCCAGCTGTTTTTCTCGTCACGTCTTGCACAGTGTCACAAGCTGTGGCACAAGGGCCTTGTTGCTGTTTCTCCTACAGGGAAGTAGAATATGAAATTTTTTTAATAATGAAACCCATTCCAGTGACCACGGAAAATATGGAACAAGATGCTAGAGCCCTACAGGATTTACCAGGAAGAGCAACAACTAACTAAAAATTCCCTCCTGCGCTGTTTCCTTTCCCAGCCCATGGATACTTTCCTCAGTGACTTTCAAGTGCACATGACACAGCAAGAGATCTGTGTCAAGCAAGGCCAGGCAAGGCAAGGCAATGCAAGACAAAGGAAGGCAAAGCAAGGGAAGGCAATGCAAGGCTAGGGAAGGCAAGGCAAGGCAAGGCAAGGCTAGGGAAGGCAATACAAGGCTAGGGAAGGCAAGGCAAGGCAAGGCTAGGGAAGGCAAGGCAAGGCAAGGCAAGGCAAGGCAAGGCAAGGCTAGGGAAGGCAAGGCAAGGCAAGGCTAGGGAAGGCAAGGCTAGGAAAGGCAAGGCAAGGCAAGGCTAAGGAAGGCAAGGCAAGGCAAGGCTAAGGAAGGCAAGGCTAGGGAAGGCAAGGCAAGGCAAGGCAAGGCAAGGCAAGGCAAGGCAAGGCAAGGCAAGGCAAGGCAAGGCAAGGCAAGGCAAGGCCAGGCAAAGGAAGGCAATGCCAGGCAAGGCCAGGCTAGGCAAGGCAAGGCAAGGCCAGGCTAGGCAAGGCAAGGCCAGGCCAGGCAAGGCAAGGCAAGGCAAGGCATGGCAAGGCAAGGGAAGACACTGCAAGACAAGGCAAGGCAAGGAAAGGCAAGGCATTGCAAAGAAGGAAAGACATGGCGAGGAAAGGCAAATCAATGCAAGTCAAATCAAGGGAAGGCAAGGGAAGATAAGGCAAGGCATGGCAAGGAATGGCAAGGCAAGGAAAGTCAAGGCAAAGCAAGGGAATGCAAGGCAAGGCAAGGGAAGGCAAGGGAAGATAAGGAAAGGCATGGCAAGGGAAAGAAAGACCTGGCATTCTGAGGCGAGGCAAAGCAATGCCAGGCAAGGCAAGGGAAGGAAAGGCATGGTGACGCGAGGCAACGTGAGGTGAGGCAAGGCAAGGCGAGGCAAGGTGAGACGAAGCGAGGTGAAGTGAGGCGAGGCAAGGAAAGGCCATTCCAGGCCAGGCAGGGCGAGGCTAGTTGAGGCAAGGTGAGGCGATGTGAGGCGATTCCAGGCAAAGCAAGGCAAGGCGAGGCAAAGCAAGGCAAGGGAAGGCAAGGCATGGCAAGGCAAGTTAAAGCAAGGCAAGGCAAGGGAAGGCAAAGCGAGGCGAAGCAAAGCCAGGCAAGGCAAGGGAAGGAAAGACCTGGCGAGGCGAGGCGAAGCAATGCAAGGCGAGGTCAAGCAAGGAAAAGCAAGGCAAGGCCATTTAAGGCCAGGCAAGGCGAGGTGAAGGCGAGGCTAGGAGAGGCAAGGCAATGTGAAGGCAAGGCAAGGCAAGGCAAGGCATGGCAAGGGAAGGAAAGTCCTGGCAAAGCCAGGTGAGGCAAGGTGAGGAAAGGCAAGGGAAGGCAAGGCATGGCATGGCAAGGGAAGGAACGTCATTGCAAGACATGGCAAGGTGAGGGAAAGCAAGGCGAGGGAAGGCAAGGCGAGGGAAAGCAAGGCAATGGAAGGCCAGGCGAGGCAAGGTGAGGAAAGGCGAGGAAAGGCAAGGCATGGCATGGCAAGGGAAGGAACGTCATTGCAAGACATGGCAAGGTGAGGGAAAGCAAGGCAAGGGAAGGCAAGGCAATGGAAGGCCAGGCAAGGCATGGCAAGGGAAGGCCAGGCATGGCATGGCAAGGGAATTAAAGACACGGCAAGGCATGGCAAGGCAATGGAAGGGAAGGCAAGGCAAGGGAAGGCCAGGCAAGGCAAGGAAAGTAAAGGCCAGGCAAGGCAAGGCAAGGCAAGGCAAAGCAAGGCAAGGCAAGGCAAGGCAAAGCAAGAGAAGGAATGGCAAGGGAAGGAAAATCATAGCAAGGCATGGCAAGAAAAGGGAAGGTAAGGCAAGGGAAGTCAATTCAAGGGAAGACAAGAAAAGGCAAGGCAAGGCAAGGCATGGCAAGGGAATGAAAGGCATGGCAAGGAGACGCAAGGCAAGGCAAAGTGAGGCAAGGCAAGGCAAGGCAAGGGAAGGCAAGGCAAGGCCAGGCAAGGTAAGGCCAGGCAAGGTAAGGCAAAGAAAGGCCAGGCAAGGCAAGGCAAAGCAAGGCAAGGCAAGGCAAGGCAAGGCAGGGGAATGCAAGGCAATGCAAGGCAGGGCAATGCAAGGCAAGGCAAGGCAAGGCAATGCAAGGCAGGGCAAGGCAAGGCAGGGCAATGCAAGGCAAGGCAATGCAAGGCAAGGCAATGCCAGGCAAGGCAAGACAAGGCAAGGCAAGGCATGGGAAGGCAAGGGAAGGCAAGGGAAGGCAAGGGAAGGCAAGGCTAGGCCAGCCCAGGAAGGGCAAGGCAAGCCAAGCCAAGCCCTGCAAGGCCAGGACAGGCCACGTCAAGCAGGGCAAGACCAGGCTAGGCCAAGACAGTCAAGGCAATGGAAGGTACGGAAAGGCAATTCAATGCAAGGCAAAGCAAGGCCAGGCCAAGCCATGCCAGGAAAAGCCAGGTAAGATAAGTCAATGCAAGGCAAGACCAGGCAATGAGAGGCAAGGAAAGACAAGGCAAGGCCAGGCAAGGCCAGGCTAGGGGAGTCCAGGCCAGGCAAGGCAAGGAAATGCAAGGCAAGGCAAAGCAAGGCAAGGCCAGGCAAGGCCAGACAAGGCAAGGCAAGGCCAGACAAGGCAAGGCAATGCCAGGCAAGGCAAGGCAAGGCAAGGCAAGACAAGGCCAGGCAAGGAAATGCCAGGCAAGGCCAAGCCAGGCAAGGCCAGGCAAGTCCAGGCAATGCACAGCAAGGCAATACAAGGCAAGGCATTACAAGGCAAGGCAATGGAAGGAAAGCACATCAAGGCAAGGCCAGGCCAGGCCAAGTCAGACAAGGCTAGGCAAGGCAAGTGTCGTGGTTTAAAACTAGTCAGGCAGCTTGTTCACTCACTCCCCTAATTCTTGCCCTCCCCCTACTCCCAGAGGGACGGAGAGGAGAATTGAAAAGAATGCAACTCCCACGGGTTGCGATAAGAACAGTTTAGTAACTAAGGTATAACACAAATCACTACTGCTACCACCAAGAATAATAATGATAAAGGAAATAACAAGGGAAGAGAATACAACACCTCAGCACCAGCCGACCGATAACTCGCCCCGCAGCCTGACCAAGCACCGACCAATACCTCCTCTAACCTGGAGTCCTAGCCCTTCCAGGTAACTCTCAGTTACATCCTGGGAATGATGCGTGGCGAAGACGAGAGCCAGGATGGGGAAGAGTAACGTACAGGCACAGGTACAAGGCCACGGCCACGTCCGTCCCGCGCTGCTGCTGGAGCCTGCCCGTATTACAAGTTATTGCCATAAAGCACAGTCAGACAAGAACCTTAGTCCAAACCCCACACTTGATAAACACTAAGACAGCAAATACTGGATCTAAGTAAGTTACAACATTCTGAAACTGTGAGATGAAGAGGAACAATTCTGAGAGCCAATAAATCGGCATTGTGATGAGTGACTATTAATCCGGTCAGATCTGTCCTTATCTCAACCCTTGTGCCCCACGTTAGGCGCCAAAAAGAACTGTTGTGATTTAAAACCAGTCAGGCAGCTCCTTCACTCACTCCCCTCCTTCTTACCTGCCCCCTACTCCCAGAGGGACATAGAGGAGAATCGAAAAGAATGCAACTCCCACGGGTTGAGATAAGAACAGTTTAGTAACTCAGGTCTAACACACATCACTACTGCTACCACCGATAATAATAATGATAAAGGAAATAACAAGGGAAGAGAATACAACATCTCACCACCAGCCGACTGATAACTCACCCCGCCCCCCCCAACCCGGCCAAGCACTGACCGGTACCTAGTCCAACCCGGCAGTCCTCTAGGCCTTCTGGGTAACTCCCTGTTACATCCTGGGCATGGCGTGATGTGGCTTGGAATACTTCTTTGGTCAGTTTGGGTCAGGTGTCCTGGCTCAGATTCCTCCCGGATTCCCCTCCTCCCTCGTAGAGCATGAGGCTCAGAAAGTCCAAGCCTTAAGTCAAAACCACAGCGCTGTACCAGCTACTAAGAAGGAGAAAAATGACTGCTGCTGCTAAACGCAGGACACTCGCCAATGACCTTTCTAAGAGTTCCCTAAGACCCCTCTATGACCCCTCAGGGAGTCCTCTATGACTCCTCTAAGCCTCAATGGTGCCTCTATGACTCCTCTATGATGCGCCTATGACACCTCTATGATTCCTCTATGACTCCACTATAACTCTAAGACACCTCTATGACTGTAAGACTCTTCTATGTCTAACTTCTCCATGACTCACTCCCCTACAATTCCTCTAAGACTCCCCTGACTCCTAGATTATTCTACTATGACTCATCTATGACTCCTCTACGACTCCTCTATGACCCCTCTATGAATCTATGACCCTATGACTCCTCTAAGACTCCACTATTACTCTCTATGACTCCTCTATGACTTTTCTATGACCCGTCTATGACTCCTCTATGACTCTTCTACAACAACTCTATGATGTCTCTATGACACCTCTATGACTGCTCTATGAATCTATGACACTAGGACTCCTCTATTATTCCAATATGACTCCCCTATGACTATTATTTGACCCCACTATGACTCGTGTATGACTCCTGTATGAGTCCTCGATGACTCCTCTATGAATCTATGACTCCTCTAAGACACCTCTATGACTCCACTATGACTCCTCTATGACTCCTCTATGTCTCCTCTATGACAACTCTAAGACGCCCCTATGACCTCTCTATTACTACACTATGACCCCTCTATGACCCCTCTAAGATGCTTCTATGACCCCCTACGACTCCACTATGACCCCATTATGACCCCTCTAAGACCTCTCTATGACTCCACTATGAATCCTCTATGACCCCTCTATGACACTACTATGACTCCACTATGACCCCTCTATGACACTTCTATGACTCCACTATGACCCCTCTATGACCCATCTGTGACTCTTCTATGAATCCTCTATGACTCATCTGTGACTCATCTATGACTCCTCTACGACTATGACTCATCTATGACTCCTCTACGATTCTTCCATGTCTCCTCTATGACACCTCTACGAATCCTCTATGATTCCTCTACAACTCCTCTACAACTCCTCTGCAATTCTTCTATGACTTCTCTATGACACTATGACTCCTCTTTGATACCACTATGATTCCACTATAAACTCCTTTATGACTTCTGTATGAGTCCTCTATCAATCTATGACACTATGACTCCTCTATTGCCATTCCTTGTCATGCTTTGCCTTGCCTTGACTTGCCTTGCTTTGCCTTGCCTTGACTTGCCTTGCTTTGCCTTGCCTGGCCTTCCCTTGCCTTGCCTTCCCTTGCCTTGCCATGCCTTGCCGTGCCTTTAATTCCCTTGCCTTGCCTTGCCTTGCCTTGCCTTCACATTGTCTTGCCTCTCTTAGCCTCGCCATGCCTTTCCTTCCCTTGCTTTTTTTTGACTTGCCTTGCCTTGCCTCGCCTTGCCTTGCCTCGCCTCGTCTCACCTTGCCTTGCTTGGCCTTAAATGGCCGTGCCTTGGTTTTCCTTGCTTGACCTTTCCTTGCGTTGCTTCACATCACCTCACCAGGTGTTTCCTTCCATTGCCTTGCCTGGCTTTGCCTCGCCTCGCTTTGCCTTCCCTTGCCTTCCCTTGCTTTCCCTTGCCTTGCCATGCCTTGCCTTGCCATGCCTTGCCGTGCCTTTCCTTCCCTTGCCTTGCCTTGCCTTGCCTTGCCTGGAATTGCCTCACATCGCCTCACCTTGCCTCGACTAGCCTCGCCCTGCCTGGCCTGGAATAGCCTTTCCTTGTCTCGCCTCACTTCACCTTGCTTTGCCTCTCCTTGCCTTGCCTTGCCTCGCCTTGCCTTGCTTCACAATGCCTTTCTTTCCCTTGCCATGCCTTGCCTTTCCTTGCCTTGCCTTGCATTGCTTTGCCTCGCCTCACCTCACAATGCCAGGTCTTTCTTTCCCTTGCCATGCCTTGCCTTATCTTCCCTTGCCTTCCCTTGCCTTGCCTTGCATTCCCTTGCTTTGCCTTGCCTTTTCTTGCCTTGCCATTCCTTGCCATGCCTTGTCTTCCCTTGCTTTGCCTTGCCTTGTCTTGCCTTGAATTGCCTTGCATTGATTTGCCTTGCCTTGCCATGTCTTTCCTTCCCTTGTAATGCCTTGACTCCCCTGGTCTTGCTTTGCCTTGCCTTGCCTCGCCTCTAATCGCCTCGCCTCACTTCTCATCGCCTCGCCTTGCCTCTCCTCACCTTGTTTCGGCTCACGAGGATTTTCCTTCCCTTGCCTTGCCTTGCCTCAGCTCGACTCATCTCTCCTCGCCTTGCCTGGCCTTTAATGGCCTTGCCTTGCCTCGCCTCACCTCTCCTTGCCTTGCCTCACATCGCCTTGCCATGCCTTGCCTCGCCATTACTTTCCTTCCATTGCCATTCCTTGCCTTGCCTTGCCTCACCTCACCATTACTTTCCTTTCTTTGCCTTGCCTTGCCTTGCCTTGCACCGCCTTGCCTTGCCTTGCACTGCCTTGCCTTGCCTTGCCTTGCCTTGGTTGCCTCACCTAGCCTCACCTTACTTTGCCTTTCCTTGCCTCGCCTTGCCTTCCCTTGCCTTGCCTTCCATTGCCATGCCTTGCCTTGCCTTTTCTTTCCTTCCCTTGCCTTGCCTTACCTCTCCTCACCTTTCCTGGCCTTTAATGGCATTGCCTTGCCTCACCCCACCTTGCCTTGCCTTGCCTCCCCTCGCCATGCCTTGCCTTCCCTTTCCTTGCCTTGCCTAGCCTTGCCTTGCCTTTCCTTCCCTTTCCTTTCCTTGACTCGCCGTGCCTCGCCTCACTATGTCTTTATTTCTGTTGCCCTGCCTTGCCACGCCTTGCCTCAGCTCACCATGTATTTCCTTCCCTTGCCTTACCATGCCTTGCCTTCCATTGCCTCGCATCACATCGCATCTCCCCGCCATGCCATTCCTTCCTTTGCCATGCCATTCCTTCCTTTGCCATGCCATTCCTTCCTTTGCCATGCCTTGCCTTTCCTTGCCTTGACTTGTCTTGCCGTGTCTTCCCTTGCCTTGCCATGCATTGCCATGCCTTGACTTGTCTTGCCGTGTCTTCCCTTGGCTTGCCTCGATTTGCCTTGCCTCGCCTTGCCTTGTCATGCCATGCCTTGCCTTGCCTGGCCTGGCCTGTCCTTCCCTTGCCTTGCCTTGATTTGCCTCACCTTTCCTGGCCTAGCCTGGCCTGGATATGCCTTGCCTTGCCTAGCATTGCCTTGCCTGGCCTTGCATTGCCTTGTATTTCCTTGCCTTGCCTGGCCTGGCCTGGCCTGTCATGGCCTTGCCTGGCCTTGACTTGCCTTGCCTTACCTTGCCTTACGTTCAGTTGCCTTGCCTTGTCTTGCCTTGCCATTTCTTGCCTTGCCTTGCCTTGCCTTCCCTAGCCTTGCATTGCCTTCCCTTGCTTTGCCTTCCTTTGTCTTGCATTGCCTTGCCTTGCCTGGCCTTGCTTGACACAGATCTCTTGCTGTGCCATGTGCACTTGCCAGTTACTGAGGAAAGTATCCATGGCCTGGGAAAGGAAAAAGCGCAGGAGGGAATTTTTAGTTAATTGTTGCTCTTCCTGGTTGTCCTGGGTTCAGCAGTAGCAGTCATGTTTTTTTTTTCCTTTGTGTTAGCTGGTACAGTGCTGTGTTTTGACTTCCAGCCTGGGAACAGTGTTGGTGAAGCCGATGTTTTCGGTTGTTGCTAAGTGATGTTTACCCTGACCAAGGACTTTGTGAGGCTCATGCTCTGCCAGGGAGGAGGGGAAGCTGTGAGGAAGCAGAGATGGGGCGCCTGACCCGGGCTAGCCAGGGAGGTGTTCCATATCACAGCACGTCATGGCCGGGGTGGGGGGTGGCTGGGAGTTACCTGGAAGGACAGGGGCTTCCCTTGGAACTCGTTTTTGGCCGGTGGGTGGTATCGTTTCTCTTCCCTTGTTATTTTCCCTTATCATTGTGTAGTTGATAGTAGCGGTGGTGATTTGTGTTGTACATTGGTTGCTGGACTGTTCTTGTCTCAACCCGTGTGCAGTTGCACAGTTTCGACTCCTCCCCGTTCCATCCGGGCTGGGGGAAAGGAAACACAGACCTCAGTTGTCAGGGAACTTTTTGAGTGAACAAGTTATTGGGTTTAAACTTCCTGGTAAAACCTGTGGGGCTCTAGCATCTTGTTCCATATTTTCCGTGGTCACTGGAATGGGTTTCATTATTAAAAAAAGTATTTCATTTTCTACTTCCCTGTGTTCCAGGAGAAACAGCAACAAGGGCCTCCCCTTGTGCCACAGCTTGTGACACTGTGCAAGACGTGACAAGAAAAACAGCTGGGCTGGTACTTGTGGAGAAGCCTGTGGCCTGTAGAGCTTCATCAGGGACAAGGACAGGTTTCTGTGTAAGCACTGACTCAGTTCAGCCCAGCTGTGCTGTAGTGAAGAGCAGCACCCCTCGCTGCCCTGTGCGGAGTCGGGGCTGGGGTGCGTGCTCCCCATCCCTTCTCTCCTGCCTCCTTTGTCTGCAGTGAAACAGAAACTGTGTTCTCTGAAGAAATTCTTTCCCGTGAGGGTGGTGAGACACTGGAATGTGTTTCCCAGAGAAATCCCACGTGCCTGTTGTGAAACTGTTCAGGATTGTTGAAAGAATCCCTTCCACAGATACCAGCAAAAGTGATTTTACTGCCTCCTTTGTCTGCAGTGAAACAGAAACCATGTTCTCTGAAGAAATTCTTTCCCGTGAGGGTGGTGAGACACTGGAACGTGTTTCCCAGAGAAGTCCCCCATGCCTGTTGTGAAACTGTTTAGGATTTAGGGAATGGCTGATCAACCTGAAAGAGCTCCTGGTATGAGCAGGGAGTATCCAACTTTCCTGATCTCTGTGTGCTGCTCCCACCTTTGCCAGGCAACCGGAGCTCCTGGTGCAGCCAGGGAGCAGCCAGCAGCCAACTCCTTGCACTGTGCAAAGGCTGGGGCCTAACAGGAACTCCTGGGGAAGCAGAGGGCTCCAGGAAATGGGGGGGAAGTGCGTCAGCACATTCCACCCCGTAACTAAAGTCAGTCCATCTTTCTCAGAGTGCTGTGCTCACCTCTTGCCGCTGTGCCAACAAACAGAGTAGTGCTGAATTCCAGTTATAAATTGAGGGCAATGTTTGGTTGCTTTACTCAGTTGTTAAGAATTTCTTAAACGGGTTTAAGTACAATTATATACATGGACAGGTTTCTGCATCAACATAACTTGTTCAGCTGATTTCTATGCTCTAATGTATAGCAGAATGTTTAACAACAAACAGAATAGGATATAAATTAGTGAAATTAAGGTAGGATGTAAAATTCAACTTTAAAGCCCCAGTTGCTGTTGCTGACCATCCAAACAGGGTATCCTACCAGAGATGTTCTCATGCTCAGTGTGTGGACTTGCCAGAGATAGGTTAATGGTTGGATTCGATGTTCTCAAAGGGCCATTTTCAAATTAATTGATTGATTGTAAGAAACGAAGATTTTTAGCCTTAAATCTTTGTATCATCAGAGAAATGGCACTGTGTGCCTCCCAGCTGAGGGAGGGAAGATGTTTGCTTCAGGCTGTTTCCCATGAGCCCCAGGGAGCCCTGGAAGGAGCCCAGTGGGGCAGAGGCAGAGCCACCTTGGGCTGGGCCTCTGCTGCTGAGCTGGGACCGAGGGGAGACCTGCGAGACACAGGGAGCTTAAAGGCACTTGGCAGTGGAGGATGCTGAGGAGGAGGAGGAGGAACCTTCTGAAGGAGAAACCTTCCCAGCCCTGTTTGTGGTAAGGCACTGGGTGCAGGGCAATGCAGCTGCAGTTTCTCTCTGTGTAGATAAGGAGGAGGATGTGCTGCAGAGCAGGGCTTCCCCCTGCACCATGCAGGGACAGGACAAGGCAGGTCCCTTGTCCCGGGGCTGGCTGCAGGGTGTGAATGTGGGTGTGCAGCCAGGGGTGCCCAGCGCTGCCCTTGCAGCAGGGTCCCTGCAGCCCAAAGGCTGTGTGCAGGGGCAGGGACTCTGCTGCCTGCCAGGGTCAGCACTCGGCCTGCCCGGGAGCTCCCCATGGAGCTCGGGGGGAGCTGAGGGGAAAGGAGAAACCCCTGGCAGGGAAGGGAAGTGCTGGGTGGGTGACGCTGCTCCAATCTGCCGTCACTCTGAGCACTTCTTCAGAGGGTCCTTCTGAAAGACACTGAGGCATCATTTACCAGATAGGGAAAGATGCTGAGCTTTGATGGTTTTCCCTCTTGGAGGGCAGGTTGGGCAGTGGGAGCTGGGAATTTACTTCTCTGCTTTGGGGGAGGCACCGAGAGTCTTGTGAGGGCTTGTGTGAGCTGCTCCTGAGCCCCTGCACAGGCAGGGGTGTGCAGGGCAGAGCTGAGCACACAGCCCATGGCATGGGCTCTGGGAGCACTGAGAGGGAGCAGAGCTGGGCACAGAGCAGCAGCTCCTGGCAGGGACAGCTCCAGGCAGCAGAGATATGGATGGGCAGGGAGTGGGGGAAAGTGCAGCCCAGCCCTGGGGAGGGTGCGTTCAGGCAGCTCTCTTGGGGTCTGCCACTGGAGGTGGCTGCTGGCCGTGCTCTGCTGCACACAGCCCTTTGCTTCTCCCCGTGAGAGCTCTGTGGACTGTCCTTTGAAACCGTTCTCCCCTGGTCTCAGCACAGGACAGATGTTTGTGGGAGTTCTTAAGATCAATTTGTGTGTGAAGGCACCTTACAGGCAGTGCAAGTTTGAGCACAGGGCAAGTGGGAGAGGACTGATGGACACTGCAGCTCTCTTGGTTCTGCAAAGAACTGAGACTTTTTGCCTGATGCAATGCTCTTCTGATTGTACCTAGGAAGAAGCCTCAGCAGTGTAATGACATGACTGGCGACGACGCTGAACCTCTCCTCTCCTGCTAAAATGTGCTCAGTTGTGAATGTGTAAACTGAACTTCTGTATCTGACATCCCTCCTGTCCTAACCTGTCACTGCCTTTTTCTCCTCTGACACTGCCCCATGCCCAGAGGCAGCAGATGTCCAACGGCAGCTCCATCACCCAGTTCCTCCTCCTGCCATTCGCACACACGCGGGAGCTGCAGCTCTGCCACTTCTGGCTCTTCCTGGGCATCTCCCTGGCTGCGCTCCTGGGCAACGGCCTCATCATCACCAGCACAGCCTGCGACCAGCGCCTCCACACCCCCATGTACTTCTTCCTCCTCAACCTCTCCCTGCTGGACCTGGGCTGCATCTCCACCACTGTCCCCAAATCCATGGCCAATTCCCTCTGGGACACCAGGGCCATCTCCTACACAGGTTGTGCTGCACAGCTCTTTTTCTTTCTCTTTTTTCTCATAGCTGAGTTTTATCTCCTCACTGTCATGTCCTACGACCGCTACGTGGCCATCTGCAAGCCCCTGCACTATGGGACCCTCCTGGGCAGCAGAGCTTGTGTCCACCTGGCAGCAGCTGCCTGGGGCAGTGGCTTTCTCACTGCTCTGCTGCACACAGCCAATACATTTTCACTGCCCCTGTGCCGAGGCAATGCTGTGGAGCAGTTCTTCTGTGAAATCCCCCAGATCCTCAAGCTCTCCTGCTCACACTCCTACCTCAGGGAAGTTGGGCTTCTTGTGGTTGGTGCCCTGATTGTTATTGGCTGTTTTGTTTTCATTGTGGGGTCCTATGTGCAGATCTTCAGGGCCGTGCTGAGGATGCCCTCTGAGCAGGGACGCCACAAAGCCTTTTCCACGTGCCTCCCTCACCTGGCCGTGCTTTCCCTCTTTCTCAACACTGCTGTCTTTGCCTACCTGAAGCCCCCCTCCATCTCCTCCCCATCCCTGGATCTGGTGGTGTCAGTGCTGTACTCGGTGGTGCCTCCAGCAGTGAACCCCCTCATCTACAGCCTGAGGAACCAGGAGCTCAAGGATGCTGTGAGGAAGCTGGTGACCAGATGTGTTTCAGCAGATAGACGCTGCTTGCTTTACCCTGAAAAGGGCTTCCAGTGTAGGTCATGACAGGCCATATCTGTCTTTCCTGCTTTACATTTGTTTTCCTATTTCAATTTATGATGATGTTGTCTTCATAGAAATGTCAGTTTTCATCTCCTAAGTTGCCACTCGTGTTGTGTGACCCACAGACTTTGTGTCACTCTGGTCTCTGATTGTATTTAAGGGAAATAAATGGTCCTGCAGCAACTTCTTCTCTGTGATATGTCCTCACATGGCAGGAATGAAGGGGAATGAAAGCAGCTTTCTGGCTGCTCCAGCTCTGGGATGGCTGCTCTGTGCCTGCAGCAGGAAGAGCTCTTGGGAAGCCCAAGTGCCGGAGCTATTGTGCTGATGTGGGGAGATGGGATGGCATGGGGGGGCTGCAGAGCTCTCAGGGTGTCCTGGGCAGGAGAGCAGGGGACACAGGGGTCCCTGCAGGGAACTCCCCTGCAATGGCACAGGCTGGGGCTGCCTGGCTGAGAACAGCCCATGGGAAAGGTCTGGGTGGGCAGGAGCTGGACAGGAGGCAGCGGGCGCCCTGGCAGCAAGAGAGGACAGCAGCATCATGGGATGTATGAGCACGGCAGGAGAACAAGGGGAGGGATGATCTGGAATACTCCATCCAGGCTTCACATCCCCAGCTCAGGAGTGGGTTTATCAATGGGTGCTCAGGATAGGAACACGGTGCCTGTGGGGAGAGGCTGGGGGAGCTGGGCTTGTCCAGCCTGGAGAAGGGAAGGCTGATGGGGACCTGAGATCTTGGGAAGGGAAGGCTGTTGGGGACTGGCTGCCTGTAGCGGCAAGGAGGACATGGAGAATACAGAGCCAGGCTCCTCACCATGGTGCCTGGTGGGAGGACAAAAGGCAGTGGGGGATAGTGACAGAGGAGAGGTTCAGGCAGGGCAGAAGGAAACCTTGTTCCCATAGGCTCAGGCAAGGGCTGCATCAGGTCACCCAGAGAGGCTGTGCAGTCTCTGGCTTTGGGAATTTCCAGCTCAGCCTGAATCAAGCCTTGAACGACTTGCTCTGACCCTGTTCCTGGTGGGTTTGACTTGAGACCTCCTGGGGTCCCTTCCAACACTTGTTCACTTCTGATCCTACAATGATGGGCTTATGAAGAGTCACAAAGATGCTCTAAGGGCTGGAGCACGTCTCCAATGGAAACAGGCTGAGAGATGTTGGTCTTCAGCCTGGAGAAGAGAAGGTTCCAGGGAGACATCTTAGCAATCTTCCCGTGTCTAAGCAGGGCCTACAAAGAATCTGGAGAGGGGCTTTTTATGAGGCTGTGCAGTGACAGGACAAGGGGGAATGGCTTTAAGCTGAAAAAAGGGAGATTTAGCTTGGACATTCAGATGAAGTTGTTCCCTTTGAGAGTGGTGGGACACTGGCACAGGGTGCCCAGAGAAGCTGTGTCTGCCCCATCCCTGGCAGTGTTCAAGGCCAGGTTGGATGGGAGTCAGCTTTGCTCTGAAGCAGTGCTTTGTCCACCTCTGATGTTCACAAGGGATGACAGATGAAATCCAACTTCATTGTAAAGTTCACTACTTGTACTCATGACTCAAGTGAGTCTGGGCTGCACAAGAGAGGATCAGCATGGCCTTAGAGTCATTTGGACTGTGTTATTTATTTACTGGCATAACACTGCTGAGGTGGTTTTTGTTTTTCTTTTTGGGAGGGGGGTGCTATAAAACATTCTTTGTATGACAGAAAGTCAGAACAATATTGAAACAGGGAGAAGTTCTCAGCTCCTTGTAGCTTAGTGCAGAGCAAGGAGGGCTGCAGTGTCCATCAGTCCTTTCCCATTTGCCCTGTGCTTACAACACTTGTGTATGCTGCCTTCACACACAAAGTGATCTTAAGAACCCCCACAAACACCTGTCCTGTGCTGAAAGCAGGGGAGCACGGTTTCAAAGGGCAGATCAGAGAGCTCTCACGGGGAGAAGCAAAGGGCTGTAGGCAGCAGAGCATGGCCAGCAGCCACCTCCAGTGCCAGACCCCAAGAGAGCTGCCTGAACGCACCCTCCCCAGGGCTGGGCTGCACTTTCCCCCCACTCCCTGCCCGGGCTATCTGAGAACTTTCCCTCATGGGAACATGCCTCCACATGGCACATGGGGAATGCCCACTGCTGGGGGTGCCTGAACGCTGCTCATCATGCCCCATGAGCCCACCTTCCTGTCTCCCTCTCCTGCACTACCCAAACTTGCCTGGAATGCAGGATCCATCCCTGAGCCTGGGGAATGCAGGAACCTCCTGCAGTGAGGTGTCGCTGCTGCAGGGGAGGTGCAAAGCTTCTGTGAGACACTTGTGAGTGCGGGCAGAGAGCGGGGTGTGTGCAGCAGAGAGGGTGCTACAGGCAGGAAGCTGTCCCAGATGAGGTGCCCTGTCCCCAGAGCATGGGGTACCTTGCACCCAAGGACACCACCTTTCCTTTTGGCTCTTGCCAAGAAGTTCTCAATCCAGACCATTGCCTTTTCCCACTGCTCTCCCATGGTGCTTAGTTCTCTATACTGATGGCATCACCCATTCCTCTAGAAGCCTCCTTTAGATCAGCTCTCTGAGGGGTGTTCATCTCTTGAATTGACCTGTAGTAGCATTCTTGAAATGTGGCTGCTTGATGGAGGTCAGCCTAGAAGAAGGGAAGAGAAGGAAACCTCTCAAATTGCAGCTTGCAGAGGGTTATTCACTCCACCTGCTGAATTGACACTGTAGTAGCAGCCTACAACTACTTGAAATGTGGCTGCAGAGATGATGGAGGTTTTCTTGCTAATGGGAAGAGAAGGAAACCTCTACAAAGTGCAGCTTGGAAGGTTCAGACTCAAAGTTAGGAAAGAGAAATGTCTCTCAAAAGGTGGACTTGTGGTGCAAGAGGTCACCCAGAGGGAGTCTGGCTCAGCCCATGGCTTTGTGTTTCAAGGAACAGACAGCCATGGGTGCAGAGATGGGACTGAAGGTACAGAAATGCCAGGTGAGAGCTAGGTGGGAAAGCAAGATGGGTGTCAACAGCCTGAAGGGAAAGAGGTGCAGGCATGGGCCAGTGTAGGACAGCCTGCAGCAGAGATGACAGGGTTCTGGCATGGCTGAAAGGCCCAAAAGAACAAAAGGCCTCTGTGCCCTGGGCTATGGCAGTTGCCTCTTTCAACAAGGCCTACGAGGAGAACTTTCATTCTCAGGATTTCAGGCTCTGCTTCTCCAAGGGCTGTGGTCAGGGCTTGGCCTTTCTGCATCATCAAACAAACCAAGGGTTTTCTCACCATCAGACACCTGCACTTTGCCTTTGTCTCCCTGTAATCACAGCCTCCAGTTACTTGCTTTAACGAGTCCCTGGGGAGGCTTTGTCAGCAGCAGCCCTCAGTGGGGCCCATTAATGCTGAAGGCACTTGGGGCTTTGTTTCTGACTTGGACTTCTTGAGAGGTTTCCTCAGTCTCCTCTCAGCACCTGAGGTTCACGGACTCAGCCCAAATACACCATGGGACTCATTAAACCCTGATGAGCCATGTCTCACCATGTAGTTTTTGTCAAGTCTTCCAGATTGTCTTCCAGGGAACTGGGGAGGTTTCCGAGTGCAGGAAGATTACAAAGGGCATCTGATAGAAGTTATTTGAAAGGGTTATTTGAAAGGAAAATCTACGAAAGATGAGAGGAATGAAGGACGTGGTGTAACAGGCAGGACAGCGGCAGTGCAGTTACAGGGGAAGATCGGCATTCCTTTGGGATCCCCCTTGTGAAAGGCCATTGGATTGGCAGAGGTCTCTTGGGTGGGAGGACAAGGACATGTTGCACTTAGCTTTGATAAAGGTGCCAAGGTCAACTCAGGGGACACAGGCTGTACAAGCTGCCTTTGGTGAGGTGTGCTTACCTTTGATAAAGGTGCCAAGGGCAACCCAGGGGAACCCAGGCTGTACAAGCTGCCTTTGGTGAGGTGTGTGCCAGCATCAGAGTCCTCTTGGGTGACACCTCTGGGCACCTAAAAGCCGTCCGAAGGGTAACTGCTGCCTGGCCAAGCTGAGAGCCTGCAGTTGTGCGTGAGGAGGCTTCAAAGAGTGGATGTGGTGTTCCTGGTGCTTAATTTCGTTCCTTTGCCAATCATCATAATTTGTCATAGACCATTTACAAGACCAGAGGGAATGTTGTATCATACCACAAGTAATCAATATTAAAACAAATAGCATCAATATTCCTGCAACCGGTTGCCTCAACCAGGAGAGATCAGGTAACCATGAAGTTAAATTTTTCCATATTTCTTCAAAACCCCAGGAGGTGTCATCCGTGGCCATTTCATGAAATATCTTAGTTTGTTTCCAAATTTCCTCCAGATCTGTTTCGATTCTGCCACTTTAGTCTGTATAGGAACAACAACTTTCATTGATTATGGAAGAAACCCCTCCTTGTCCTGCCAATAACATGTCTAGAGCTATTCAGTTTTGTAATACCACTTTAGACAGGCTGGTTATCTCTTGTTCTGCCTGAATTATATCAATGGTTTTACTTTCCATTTCCTCTATGGTTGCTGAGATATTTACAATTGCCTTCTCTAATTCACTTACTCCCAAAGATGGAATTAGCCCTCTTACAAAACTATGAAATGCAGTGTGCCATTCAACAATAGGGTTAAACCCTCTCTTAATCCGTTTAGCAGAACTTCTAATCCAGGTCCCAGAAGGATACCTGTTGATAATAGTAAAATTGGGTATTACAGCACCTAAGGTGCATGCCCCCTTCCAGCTGGGGGGCAGAGTCTTATAAGCATTTTCTCCACATAACCAGTACCTTTAGGAACAGGCCATCACTGAACTACAATACCATCTATATTAATAGTACAATTGCAATTTGAATGGTGACCTACATCTGTGGCATTGAAACAAGCATGATCTCCTACCCTGGTTCCTGGTGTAGTTGCCAAACTATTTCTAATTTTTTGCTAATTTCTTTGACAATTTTGCACTAAAGTGTGAGCCCTGGTCGAAAAAAAAGCCACTGGTACTCCAAAACAAGGTATTATTTCATTTAATAATGTTTTAATCACCTGTTTTGCATTATTTATCCTACAAGGGATTGCTTCTGGCCAGCCTGAAAACGTATCCATTAATACCAACAAATATAGATAACCCCCTTTTCTTGGTAATTCAGAAAAATCTGTTTCCCACTGCTGTCCTGGATATCTTGTCTCCCAACTGTCCCAATTTGATCTCTATTCTCAGTTTTAGGATTATTCTTAAGACATAACTGACATTGTTTTGCCACTAATTGAACTGTGCTGTATAGATTCCTTCCTACAATTTGTTTGTCTAAATATTTATACAAAGAGTTGCTACCCCAATGAGTTTTATTATGTTCTTCCTGAACTAACTTCCAGAGCTAGTTATAGGGGATTACAATTTGCCCATCAGGTATTTGAGCCCAACCCTCTTTATTTTCCTGTCCCTTTAGATCCTCAATCAATTTTCTATCCTCTTTTGAATACCTAGGTTTAGATTTTTCAATTGTTAGTTTGCTGTCAGGGATTAAGGACATTATTTGAGATTGTTCAGCTGCTCGTTTGGCTTCAAAATCAGCCAAATTATTTCCAATTTCCTGATCAGAGTCACCTTGTTGATGTCCTTTACAGTACATAATAGCTACTTCTTCAGGTAGCTGAACAGCTTCCAGTAATCGTAGAATTTCTGTAGCATGTTTAATCTGTTTCCATTGTGTGTTCAAAAGTCCTCATTCTTACCAGATAGCACCATGTGCATGTACCACACCAAATGCATATTTAGAATCAGTCCCAATATCTATCCTTTTTTCTTTATTCAGTTCCAGGGTTCTCATTAATGCTATTACTTCTGCCTTCTGAAAGAGGTGTTTGCAGGTAAAGGTTTAGCTTCTATTACCTGTGAAGTGATGGTAATGGCATATCCTGCCTTTCGTTTACCATTTTTCCTGAAGCTACTACCATCAGTAAACCAAGAATCAGCATCTTCCAGAGCGTTTTCTTTCAAATCTGGTCGGCTCGAATATACAGTCTCTATGGTGGTCAAGCAGTCGTGTGTTAGTGGTTCTGTCGATTGTTCCTGCAAAAAGGATGCTGGATTCACAACGTTAGTGACCACAATTTCTGTATCGTCCTGTTCTACAATGGTGGCCTGGTATTTTAAGAAACATGAAGGAGATAACCAGTAGGCTCCTTTCTGTTCCAGGACTGCTGATACCACATGGGACACTAGCACAGCAATCTTTTGTCCCAAGGTGAATTCACGAGCCTCTTCAATATTCATGATGACTGCTGCCACAGCCCTTAGGCATCCGGGCCATCCTCTGCTGGCTTCATCCAGCTGCTTTGAAAAATACGCCACTGCCTTTCTGTATGGTCCTAGTTTCTGAGCAAGGACCCCCAAGGCTATTCCTTGTTTTTCATAGGAATATAGCCAAAACGGTTTGGTCACATCCGGAAGTCCCAGAGCTGGAGCTCTCATTAACTCTATCTTTAAATTTCTAAAAGCCTCCTCTGCTTTATCAGTCCAGTCCAAAGAGGGAAGGTTTCCCTTCAACAGTTCATATAGCGGTCTTACCAGAACACCATAATCACAGATCCAAGTCTGCACCATCCTGTCATTCCCAGGAATGTCTGGAGCTCCTTGACGGTCAAGGGTTGTAGAGTCTGGCAAATGGCTTATTTTCTGGCAGTTCCAAGTTCTCTCTGTCCTCCTGTTATTCCATATCCGAGGCAGGAAACTCAGGTTTGGATTAGTTGGGCCTTTTGTCTGGATACCCAATAACCATTCAATCCCAGAAATTCAATAATCCCACCATCCACTGGACACATTCTTCCTTTGTTTCTGTAGCATTTAACAGGTCATCCACATATTGTAACAGAGTCCCTGTCTGAGCAGGTGGCTTTCATGATTCTAGTTCTCGTGCTAACTGATTTCCAAAAATCGTTGGACTGTTTTTAAACCCCTGAGGTAATACTGTCCAAGTTAGTTGAGTTTTTCTTCCTGTGTCAGGATTCTCCCATTCAAAAGCAAATAAATTTTGGCTTTCTTTGGCTAATGGTAAGCAAAAGAAAGCACCCTTTAAATCCAGGACGGCATACCATTTCTGATTTCAGTTTGGTCAATAAAGTATATGGATTAGCCACCACAGGGTGGATGTCCTCTACTATTTTATTTATTGCCCTTAAATCTTGAACTAGCCTATAGCTTTTCCCATCTGCTTTCTTTACTGGTAAAATGAGGGTGTTATATTCCGATTCACATCCACTAATAACCCATATCTTAAAAAAAAAAAAATCAATTGTTTCTTTAATTCCCCTTCTATCTTGTATTCTTAAAAAAATTTTAATAGGCAGAGCATTCTTTCCCTTACCTGGGATTTCTGATGCCCGAACTCCTGGATATACCTGATTGAGGATTTCTTCTACTTCGGGTGAATTGGACTTCTCGATTTCCTGTTGAATTAATGACACACTCATAGCTTCAATTAATTGGTCCTCTTTTAGTTCTATCTCACCTCTTTTGAAAGTTATGATTGCCTCCAAATGCTCTAATAAATCTCTTTCCAATAATGATTTGGGTGAATTTGGCATATATAGAAATTTATGTACCCCAATTTGTTTTCCTATCTTATATTTTAAAGGTCTTAGAAAGAATGCTTTTTCCTAACGGCCAGTAGCTCCCACAACCATTACAGACTCTTTTCCTTTTAATGTCAAGTCTTGGTTCAAAACAGAATAAGTTGCCCCAGTATCTATAAGAAATTCCACTTCTTTTTCTGTGGCCCCTAGCTTGATTTTTACCAGTGGATCCTCTAGGGTAGATTCCCCAGGTCCCCGTCAATCTAATTCCAATTTTGTGGTCAATTGAGTTTGTTGTTTTCCCTGTGGACATTCCCATTTCCAGTGTCCAAACCCCTTACAGTTTGCACATTGATCCTGACTAAGGGGAGTTCTCCTGTAACCCCCCTCTCTGCCTCTCATCCCCATTCCTCGGCCACAACCTCTGCCTCTCTTTCCCATTCCTCGGCCATGACCTCTGCCTCTCATGCCACTATACCCCTCATTCACTTGCCCCAGGGCTGCAATCGTAGCTGGTGTTACGACCTTTCCTAATTTCTTTTCTTTAGCTTGTTCTCTATTCCTGTACACTTTCCAAGCCACTTCCAGTCACTTTTCCATATCTCTTATTTCAGTCACAGATAACTTTTGAAGCTTTCGCCTGATATCCTCCGATGACTGCCCCACAAAGGAATTTGCAAGCTGTAATTTTCTTTCCTCTGAGGAAGGATCCAGTGTGGTGCATTTTCGCATGGCTTCTCTGAGCTTATCCAGAGACTCTGTTGGTGACTCCCTCGGCCCCTGTCTTATTTCAAACAGCACCGACCAATTTACTGCTTTAGGTATAGCATTTTCAAGCCCATATTTAATCCAACTCTGATATGTTTTCAAAGATGCATGATCTTCATCACCATCATAATCCCAATTTGGAACTGAAAGGGGAATATGATCTTCAACCCTCCTCTCTATCGCCCCTGCAGTAATCTGAGCATTTACCTGAGTACAAGCAGTTTTTATAACCAATTGTTTTTCTGTCTCTGTTAATGCATCCAGGATTACATCTGTATCTTTCCAGTCAGGATCCTGGCTTTTTACCAGTATCTCAAATTTCTTTGCTACCCCTATAGGGTCATTTCGATACTCTTTTACAATCTGCTTCCACTTATCCAAATCTCCTAGAGAAAAATTTACTTTTATTTTGGTACATCCCTCCAGTCCCATTGCTTCCCTCAGAGGGGCTTGCCGGACAGTCTTAGTTTTACTACGAATCCGGGCAGCAACAGGAGAGGAGGAAATCTGTTTCATACTTTGTTTTGGTTTTACACTTTGTTCTTGTTTTACACTTTGTTCTGGTTTTACACTTTGTTCTGGTTTTACACTTTGTTCTGGTTTTACACTTTGTTCTTGCTTTACACTTTGTTCTTGCTCCTCATCTGAATCAGAGGATTCCTCCTCAATCAGAGGTGGTCTCTGATCCGGTACTTTGGGGGAAAACATAATCCTCTATTCTATCCTCAACCCTGTTATCCTCAGCTCGTTTCTTAAGTTTCAAGCAAATTTCCCCAATGTCACAACCAGAACAACATCTTTCCAATCTATTCCCTGCCTGCTTCCTTTCTTTTTCTAAAGCTAAAACTAAAGGATCTGAAGGTGCTATATTAATTCCACATTCTTTTTGCCATTCCGGGTGATTTTGCAACGTGAAAAACATATCTGCATACATTACTTCATCCCATTTTCCTTGCCGCCTCAAAAACAACATTAATGGTAACAGTATCTTATAGTTGAGAGTTCCATTTTTAGGCCATTTTTCCTGATCTTCCAAAGTATACAAAGGCCACCATTGGTTACAATATTTTATCAATGTTTTCTTATTTACTGAGCCCCCAGGAGACCCTCCCAGTTCTTTCCAATCTGCCAAAATGCACCCTAAAGGACTCTTTTTCATGATCTCCTCACTTTGCTGATTTCCCATTATTAATCTCTCACTCACACACACTAGGGATCCCACAGACACACTCCACAAAGTTACAACACTTGAAACAGATAGAGAGACTAAAATTCTATCAGACCACAATTAATAATACAGTTCACTGATGCCAAAATCACAAGACCAGAATCAGCAGTGTAACAAGCCACAAAACAAATCGAATACCAATTTGAATACTTTTTCCAATAAGATCCAAAACCGTTTCCACAAGACACCCTCTGCGTCTTGCAGGACCCAAACCACAAGATGCCCCCAGCTTCTTGTGGGTGTATACCAAACAGACGCCAGCAGCCGCGTATACGCCTTTACCTACGAGATTTCCTATCTCGATTTACAGAAGACTTCCAAACCTTGCGTACACTTACCAAACCAATTTACCAAACCAATTTACCAAACCACAAGATGCCCCCTGCACGTTACAGACTATATAAAAGAAAATTTACCAAACCAATTTACCAAAACGAGATGCCCCCTGCACCTTACAAACTGTATAAAAGAAAAGAATACCTTTTATG